>NW_027069664.1:603213-653213 GCF_002906115.3 Quercus suber
GTGCCGCAGACCTCTCTCTCTCTCTCTCTCTCTCTCTCTCTCTCTCTCTCTCTCTCTCTCTCTCTCTATGTGCGTGTGTGCGCGCGCGCGCATGCTTGTTCATGCAGAAAGACATGCCCACAAATGATTTTGATATCCTATGACTCCTTGAAGTTGAACTGATATTATGGTGGAGTGGTGACCTAAAGGTTTGAGTCATTATGGTGGAAGGTGACTTTCTAGTGTCCTTGGTTTGGTGGTTAGTGTATTGTCTAGTCCTTGGTATTCTTGTCAACCGAGGAGGAAACGATCTGTCACCTTCTTGATGGACTTCATTTTACTTTTTGTTTGTTAGTTTTTAATTGGTAAGTATCTGAAGCTCCCCGTATGCTTTGAACTCATCTCACCCACCAGCACCATGAGGGTGCCATTTACCCAAAGGCCACTGGCCACCTTCTTGATGGACCTTATTCATTGAATTCTTGGATGGTCAGTCTGGCCCAACACTTTAGCCAAATTGAGGAGCTTCTGTAATTCATTTTTGCTAGAACCCCACTTTCTACACCTTAGATGGAGCTTTTCTTTTAACTGTTTCCTTTCTTTCTTTACATTCTTCCTGATTTCAGGCTCTGCAGTCTTTTTTATTTTATTTTTATTTTTTATTATTATATTTTTTTATAATGTTTATTTCTTTGAGAGAGGGAGGACAAGAATAAATATTGTTTCTTGTGGTTATGAAGTAGGGTTTGTCACATGTTTTCATATTTTGTTTATCATATGTTGAAGTATTAGATGATCTTTTTGTTTTCATTCATTTTTTTCCCATGAGGGAAGTGCTTGCCTCGAATTAAAACCCTTTCTAGAATTATTTTATTTTTTGTTTTTAATATCTTTACTTGGTTTCAAGATTTTGAAGGATGTTTTCAACCATAAAAGTGTGGTTTTATTTTTTATTTTTTATTTCTCTATTCTGATTGTTGACCTACTGACCATGTATCTGATTTTTTTATTTTATTTTATTTTATTATATATTTTATTTTTTTCATAGGATGGAACACTTATTCAGAGTGCCCTTTCTTTCTACCGATTAATGGTGGTTTGGCTGGTTGGCTTGGTTGGTGGATTTAAGATGCCTCTGCCATCAAGTTGCCCTATGGAATTTGCGTCTATGCCAGAGCATTTTCTAGAAGATGCCATGGAATTGCTTATATTTGCTTCACGAATCCCAAAAGCCTTGGACGGGGTCTTGCTGGTAGACCACTAGACCTTGAGATTGGATCGTTTTATACTGAATTATTTGTTTCCTTCTCTAGATGGTGTTTGGCCTTTTAGTACATCTAATCCATTCTTGTTTGCCAGGATGACTTTATGAACTTTATTATCATGTTCATGGGGAGCCCAGATTTTATCAGAAACCCTTATCTCAGGGCAAAGATGGTTGAAGTCCTGAACTGCTGGATGCCCCGTAGAAGGTTTTTGTATTTTTCTCTTTATTATAGAAAGAGATATCATTTAATTGACTTACCCCTTTATTTTTCCTAGCTGGATATTAATGTGCCTGTGGCATTTTGTTTATTGCATGTGCAGTGGCTCATCTAATACGGCAACTCTATTTGAAGGGCACCAACTATCTCTTGAGTATCTTGTGAGGAATCTTCTGAAGCTTTATGTTGACATTGAGTTCACTGGTTCTCACACACAGGTGATTCCCACTTAAATTATGTTAGATGAGTTATTGTGAGACAATTTTTTTAAGGGCATAGAGATAGCTGGTCATTTTGAGCCAATCTTGGTGGCATAGAGTATTCATTTATTTTTGTAATGTCCTACTTTTTCCATGTGAACACAGGAAATATGCGTCGTTGTACTTTCTTACAACTCTTCTTGAGCTTTTTATTTATTTATTTATTTATTTATTTATTTATAGGTATGAATAATTTTATTGAAAAAAGACTACTTCGTGCAACAAAGGCACGAAGTAGCCAAACGAATTACAAAACCACTAGATATTATGTACAAGAAGAAAGAGTCTATAAACATTTGAATGAATCACTAGATGTGAATCACTAAGCTTGAAACCAATAAAGCAAAATGCCTACAAAAGAGGCTAGAGGCTGATCCCCCGAGCCCTCCAAATCCTTGAACATACGAAAGTTATGCTCACTCCAAATGCTCCATGTCAAACACAATGGAACCAAATTCCAAATGTTCGGTGAGTGCTCTCTAGCCAAGTCCTCCACTCAGCCAAAAGATTAATCACCCTCTCTGGGAAAACCCAAGAGACCCCAAACCTTCTAAAAATAAAATTCCATAAGTGATGAGCGCCCCCATAATGGATCAAAGGATGGTCCATTGTCTCCCCACTACACTGACACATGCAACACCAATCCACTATAGTATAGCGTCTTCTCCTCAAGTTATCACGGGCTGGGAACTCGCATCTAGTGAATCCCTCCCTTTGTTTATTAGTTCTAGAGAGAGAGAGAGAGAGAGAGAGAGAGAGAGAGAGAGAGAGAGAGAGAGAGAGAGGTCTGACGCACCCTTAGTATCTGAGCTTCATAACAAAGCTTCTCCTGTGAATACAACTCTATTTCTTTCTCAAGGCGAGAAATGTCCCGCTCCAATGCAGGAGTAGGAGTCTGCTCTTGCATGGCTTTAAGAGTGGAGAGAGTATCTTCACACCTTTGAATGTCCTGGGTATTATTTCATTCAAAATTACTTACCATCAATCAGTCAAATATAGTAAGATATATTAACAAAAGCCATTTTAGGAAAGACAATGCACCAACTACTTAAATCATTAACTCTGACTGTCCATAAATATATAACATATATTTTTACCTGAACTAAATGTTTAAAGTCAGAAAATGCTTTTAATAAGCCCAAGTGTAGCACCCTTGCAGTCATAAAGAAGCATTCACAAATAAATGGGTACTTAGTTTTATCACTACTTGATGCTAGCTTCACATTAGAAGATCCACTGGCACTACTGCCAGAACTGGTGGCCTTTTGAGATTGTAGTAACCGATTTTCACCATCAGTGTGTTGTGTAGAGCCATCAGTTTTCCCCAATTTTTTTTTATTAAGCCATTCAGCAACTTCATCTGATGATGCATGGAGCGCAGTCAACCCACTAAAACAATGTCATGACCAATAATTAGGAAAAGAATTATATTTATCATTAAAAACATAGAGAAGAAAAGCAATGTCCATTAAACAGAAAGCCTGTACCTTAAATCCAGACGGTTATTATGAAATACATATTTGGGATCAATTTTATCCCTTTTCATTAAGTTTGCATCCAAAAAAGGGTCGCACAGCCGAAGCATGACAGCACTGAGATTAACAAACATGCCTGAACTTGCACAAGATATAGGATCAACCTATAACAAAAGTGTGTGCAATGTTAAGGTAGGAAAGAAGAAGTTAGTGCAAATATTACCAATAGCTAGCCTTATTTGTAGAAAAGTAGAGAAAAGAACCCGTTTTTGTTTTAATACATATATCTCTATCGGTCTATCTATCTATCTATCTATCTATCTATATATAACTGCAACTGGAACAAAGAATGGGGAAATACCTGAATTTGTGCCCTTGACGAGTTTAAATTGATAACCTCAGCAAGATAATCAAGAACATTTTCACGGGTGTCCGTATTTTTAAGAAGCGAGAGAAGAACTTCTGACAGGCCATCATATAAACTATTCATAACTGTTTTAATTGTGGTAAATGAAGATAACAAATCAGCCGGTCGGCGAGTTGATGCTTCTGAAAAGCACTGCTGCCTGGTGTTTTACAGATGGTAAAGAAAGCACTCTTAGATAACCCATCCAAAAGCAGTCCAATGCTACAGGTTCACTTGCTACTAAATTATATTTAATTCTTAAATATTAAAAGAGTAGATTTTAAGCATGCCTAAACAGAGCTGCGTTATGTTCAAGTGATTGGAAACTATTGTTTTCTACAATGATATACGGATGATTTTGATTGTAAAAACCATGATAACAATAACAATTGCAACCCACAAATATCCAAAATATCGATGAATATAAAATAAAAAATATGAACTTACCCTACATCAGGCTGGGTCTTGAAAATAGAATCATCAAGCAGAGCACTAACATGAAAAAACGGCCCCAAAATGCTGGTCATCTCGATAACCCGGCCATTCAAATAAATGCCTTTGGGAATCCACCAAAGATGATTCACCAAGGACTTGGCACCCACAGGAAAGTTAACCAAGTACAACAAAGCCCTCAAAGGCTGTTGAAAGTTTCCGAGGGCCGAAACCTTAATGACAGTGCCTCTCAAATCTTCGTACAAGCCCTTCAAAATGGGGTCCAACGTATCGAAATCTGAATCCCTGAAGAACTCATCCAAAAAGCCAGGTAGGGATTGAGTACCCCCACTGCTACTGCCTCCAAAGCCGTCGAGAGAGCTGGAAACCTCAGAAAAAACCAGCTGCAACAAGGGGGAAGTACCGGATTTAACCTCATTATTGGGAAACAATTCAGGGTTTCCCAAGTGGATCCTACAGTAAGAGACGCACAATTTCTTGGCTTGCTTAATGACAGAGTCCAATTGGGACCTGAGGTTGGGGTCTTTCATGGAAGAAATCTTCTTGGACTCGTCGTAAGCGCGACGATAACAACCGATGAGGTATTGAAAGGGGGGTTCGGCGGTGGCAGAAGCGGAGAGGCGATCGATTAGGATTCGCTCCATGAGATCCCTAGAGAGCCTTAATTCCTTGCTTTCGCTTAGAATCTCAGCCGCGGTTAGCTCCAGGTACACGATTCGAGGATCGGAGGGTTCAGAATCGGTGAGGGAAACCAGAAAGATTTTACGGAGGATAATGTCTTCGATTTCCTCCGGAGACCTTTGGGGTTTCCGAGGAGCAGTAGGAGTCGCCATAGTTACAAACCTTCTCTTCTCTTCTCTTCTCTTCTCCGAGCTATTATTATTAAGAGATAGATAGATAGAACTACTATAACAGTATAAATATAAATATATAAGAAAGGTCTAGAGCTTCCGTGTTGATTGGTTTAGTAACAAAAAGAAAGAAACAAAAAACAAAGAGGTATTTTAGGGTTTGAAGTCTGGAATTTTACATATATAGTTTTTAGTTTGGAGGAGGAGGAGAAGGAATTAGAGTCAGAGTCAGAGTAGTAGTAGAGGTCTAACTTAGCTACCACTTTTGTGGAAACAAACAAACACCGTTGGCATTGGCATTGTTTTGCCGATTCCATTTCGATTCTAACTCAATACGCTGTCGTCTCTTCTTTCTTTTTCTTTCTTTCTTTTTTATTTATTATTATTAATATTAGGCTAAATTTCAATTTAATTGCTTTTTTTTTTAATTGTCAAATTAATTTCTTAACCTTTTAACTTTTATTATTTTATATTATTCAATTACTTTGTATAAGGAACTTATAAATCTAATCCTTTTTCATTGCTAAACCACAATGTTTAAATATTCTTTTTCTTATTAATATTATTTTAACTTCAGAAAATCGTGAGATTAGTTTTATTTAGCAAAAAAAATGCTTAATTGATTTCATTTGATAACATATTTTGATGGTCACACCCGATGGACTCATCTATGACAAAGTGAGGGACTATGTTACGTTGGCCCAAAAAAACCTTAAAAGGCTAATTTTTTACAATTGAAGTAAAGATTCAACTTTCTCAAAAAAAAAGTAAAGATTCAATGGACTAAAAATTGAATTTTAACTTTTTCTTATCTTTCTTGCTCATTACTTCAATTATAGTAAATCATAAGCACAACAAGTAGTGATAAATATTATGAAAACTTTTGTGTTGTGTGAAATTTTTATGCTTCTTCATTTGAACTCTATCTTATGGACATGAAAAGAGAGGCACTTAGAAGGCATTGGATAAAAATTATTTTCCTGTGTTTGTGTGTGTGTGTGTGTTTTTTTTTTTAAAAAAAATCCAACGCCTCTTACACTATTCATGGGACATAAACAGTGTAATTAGACAAATATACAGTAATTTTATTAATGAATAGTAACCAAAATTTTTTTTTTATTATTTTTAGTTTTCAGTAAAATAAGCAGTATCCAAACGCATCCTTAGTAAAAGAAATGTTGGGGAAAGAATTCCCTTCCATCGATTCCTTCAATTACATCTTATTTTTGATCGAATGTGCAACGTATTACATTTATTTAATTTTGGTGTTGCTAGAAATCCCAAAGATGGTTCATAGGGCTTGGCTTACAATTAATCTTCACCTTTTTGGTCTCACGTTCTCACTTAACAATTGATGATTTTTTATTATCGTTTGTAAAGATCTTGACAAAAATTACTTTCATTCAAAACACTCTTAATTTGTGAGTTTGTTTCTACTCAACCTTCTTATTATTATTATTATTATTATAACTTTGTTAAGAAAATGAAGAAATTTTATATTAAATAATATATAACAATAAGTTTTAATTATTCATTTTTTATATCTTTTTTTTTATAAGTAACATAAGAAATTATATTAGAGGAAAAAAAAACAAACAAACAAACAAACCAAGTACACTAGAAGTGTACTATAGTGGCACAAATCAAGAGTTCAGATTACAACAATTAATAAGATCAAGGAGAAATAACAAGAATAAAACAGCAAAACTAAACTCCAATCAAGGAGGGTACCAAAAAAAAAAAAGATTTAATGTCAAGAATAGACTGTTCATAATTCTCAAAGCATCTAGCATTCCACTCATGCCATAAGCACAAAAATAAACAATGCGACACAAACCTCCATAAATCTATATTTTGATACCTACCAAACTTGCCTTGCTAAGAAGCCAACAGCTCACTAACATGATTTGGCATAACCCAATGAATACCAAAGAAACAAAAAACCATGGACCATAACTCTTAAGCTATAGGACAATGAAGGAGAATGTGATCCACCGATTCCCCACATCTTTTACACATAAAGCACCATTCTAGCACTGTAATATGCCTCGTCCAAAGATTGTTTGTAGTTAAGATCTTACCTAATGTAGTAGTTTAAGAAAAGAATGCTACTCTAGGAGGAACCTTCAATTTCCACACCATTTTCCAAGGAAAATCAATGACAAAAGAAAGAAATAAAGAGTGATAGAAACCCTAAACCTTAAAACCTTTATTCTTGCTGGCTTCCAGCGAAGTTTGTCATCACCAATACCCTGCACATTCGTGGAATAAAACATATCCCAAAGCAAATTCACCGATGCTTCCTCCCAATCCTACAAAGGACAACGAAGCTAGAAGTCCCAATTTAGCTGCCCATCAGAGAACCACATAACCTCTAACACTAAGGACTCTTTAGTCCGACTAATACTATATAGTTCTGGAAATGCAACCTTAAGAGCACAATCCCTACACCATTCATCCTCCCAAAACTTTACTCTAGTTCCATCACCCACATCAAATTGAAGGAATTTAGAGAAGTCCATCCAACCACTTCTATTGGATTTCCACACACTAACACCATAAGTACTTGTCATTGGTTTGGTGCGCCAACCACCCCCTCTATCCCCATATTTTGCCTCAATAACCTTCCTCCAAAGGGCATCTCTCTTTATTCCATATCTCCATAACCATTTATCTAACAAAGCATAATTAAATTGTCTCAACCTTTGAATCTCTAAACCTCCGTTCTGCAACGTCATTCAAACCTTAACCCATTCCACCAAAACCATCTTAGGAGCATCAATACTACTCCAAAGAAAGTCTCTTTGTAATTTCTCCATACGATTAGCCACCTTTGTTGGAACAGGAAAGAGAGAAAGGAAATAAGTAGGTAAGCTGGACAAAGTACTCTTAATAAGAGTTACTTTGCCCCCTTAGATAAATACAACATCTTCCATCCAGCTAGACGTCACTCCATCTTCTCCAAAATAGGGTTCCAAATTGTCTCCTCTTCATGTGTAGCACCCAACGGAAGGCCCAAGTATTTCAAAGGAAGCGAAGACTGCCTACAACCCAAAATCTCCACTAATTCCTCCACATTAGGCACGATACCAATTGGTACCAATTCTGACTTCAAAAAATTAATTTTTAGCCTTGACACCACTTTAAATCTAGTAAGAATCCCACACAAAGCAACTAAATGGTGTGAGTTAGCATCACAAAAAATGAGTGTATCATCTGCAAATAAGAGATAGGACACTGTAAGCAATGTACCAACTGAATTACCTACTGAGAAGCCTAAAAATTGTCCCAAAATAGCAGTTGCATCCAACATACGACTCAAAGCCTCTATGACAATATCAAAAGGAGCAGAGATAATGGGCCCCCTTGACAAACACCCCTAGTGCTTCCAAAGAAATCAACCGAGGTACCATTTATGAGAATAGAAAATTTGATAGTTCATACACACCCCATAATCCACCTTCATTTTTCTAAGAAGCCACACTGCCTAAGCAAATACATAAGAAAATTTCAATTCACATGATCATAAGCTTTCTCAATATCCAACTTGCAAATAACTCTCGACACTCCTGACTGCATCCTACTATCTATACATTTAGAAGCAATTAACACATAATCTAAGATCTGTCTACCTTTAACAAAGGCATTCTGTGAATCTGAAATAAGACTATGTGCCACCCTACGCAAGTGATTAGAAAAAACCTTAGAAATAATCTTATACATCCCTCCCACCAAACTAATAAGGCGAAAATCCTTCACTTCTACAACATCAGGTTTCTTAGGAAAGAGACATTAAGACTCCTTTCAAAAACAGCTTGCTCATGGAAAATATGAAGAACTACTAAAATTTGATTTCAAAATACTTCCGCAAGATTGAAAAAAAAAAAAAAAAATCATGGAGAAACCATCTGGACCTGGTTACTTATTGTCATTGAATCCACTAACCACCCCAAACACCCCATCCTCCTCAAAAGGTGTATCCAACCAGCTAACATCTTTCTCAAAAATTCTTCCCAACTCCACATCATCCAGAACAAGGCATTAAACCTCATTTTCAAAGTAAAGCTATCTATAAAAACGATTAATACACTCCTCAATGGATCCCTGGTCAGAAGACATCACCCCATCCACCATTAGCTTATCAATAGAATTAAACCTTCTGTAAGAGTTGGTCATACGATGAAAAAAAATTTGTGTTCCTATCGCCTTCTTTAATGCAAACCACTCTTGATTTTTGCCTCCAACAAATTTCTTTCAACAACATCATTTTTTCCAATTCTTAACTAATTCTTTCCTTATTCAGTTTCCTCTATCGTAAGGACACGACTTTCCTCAAAATTCTCCAATACTCCAAGATCACTCCAAAACTTCTTCCCCTTTTCTTCTACATTACCAAACTCCTCCACATTCCATTTCTTAAGATCAACCTTCAAAGCCTTCAATTTACTCGCTAAAATAAAACAAAAGACTCCATAAAAATGATAAGACTCCCACCAAGAGCGTATCTTATCCACAAAAACTTAATCTGTTAGCCACATATTCTTAAATCGAAAAGGCCTCTTTCCTCTATGAAAATTACCTCTTTCTAGAATAATCGGAAAATGGTCTGATACTAGCCTAGACAATCGCTTTTGACAAATAGAAGGAAACTCAGCTTCCCAATTTGATGTCACGAGAAATCTATCCAACCTCGATCTTGAAACAACCTCACGAGAGTTTGACCAAGTGAAATTCCCCCCTTTTAATGGTAAGTCAATCAAACCATGTTCGTGTTAGGATTATTGTTAGGATTAGTGCCTTTAAATCCTATTGTATAATGATCTGTATGACATTATGTATGATTTAATGTTATGATTAATAAAGTTGTTTTATTATTATCTAAAATAATGGTAACATGAATATTTGGATATTATCATATAGTCCATGAGATGTATAGTATGTGATTTACGTGATTTAGTTACATAAAATATAGATCACAAGTTCTTTGTAAACTCAGAATTTTGATTCGTAGTCGGTAATGAAATTGAGCATTTCATCTGCGAAGACTATAACATAATAACTAAGATTATTTGTCTTGATCATGGAAGTGGAGACTTTTAGATGATATGTTGATATATTTTAAAAGTTAAAACATATTAAACTAGACCGCTGTGAGATTTATTATTCTCCTAATGACTGTCAAATGAATAATAAATCTCACAACTTCTATTTGTGTGAACTCTTAATTTTGAGAGAATAATGGACCTGATCATGAGGTGTAGGTTGCTTTAATATATCAGGAGTGAGATCTAAAGTTACGATCAAAACCTCAGTATGTTGGGCAGTCACATTTAGTGTTGATAGAACATATATTCTCAAGATGGAATTCATAATCTCTTAACAAATATATAAAATATTCCATTAAGATAAGTTTAATGGTTTTGGTTATTCAAAGTGTTAGGCCTAACCACTTTAGTAAGAAGTTACTAAAGTATATATTTATGAAATTGGATTTCATATATATATAATGAATAACTTAAAGGATTAAACTGGGTACTCAAGGATTAAGATATAGTAATTTTTAAAGTGGTAGTCTACATTGATGACTTTGTATTACTACGAATATTTTATGAAGGGGTTGCATGTATAATAAAGTCTTGGGATATAATTTATTAATAAGGCCTAGAGTGTAATTATAGTTATATAATGGTATTAAATATAATTAATGATAACTTTGGACTTGTCAAGAGTTGACAGAAAAGCCCAAAGCCTATTAAAGCTAGATTCTTATTTGTTCCCTTTTGATCCCACTCCAAGCCACACATTAAAGCCCAATTGGAAAGGTCCAAAAGGCTAGCCCAATTAGATAATCAGTTAGATATAAAGGGAGAAACATACAAAATTTTATATATGAAACATCATTGTGAAATGGTGTGTATGTGTGAGTAGAAACCATGGTTTTAAAAACCGGTACAACAATTCAACCCAAAAAAAAAAAAAATTATATATATATATATATACACTAATATACAAGCACCCACAACCCATTATAAAATATTTTAGTTATTTTTTAATCTTTCAAATAACAAAAAGTAAGTGCACCAATGGGTGGTAATATCATTGCCCACTTGATATTTTTTTTCCCTCCACACATTCTACATGTTAATACTTAATATCCCACAAAAAAAAAAAAAAAAACTACCACCCATTTTGAAATTTATTCAAATTTCAAACCACTGCCACACGTTTGGTTCAAGTTCCAACAACAATAAGTTTGACCTTCTGTATCTCAAACTCCATAATAACCTTCTGTCCCCGTCAAAATTAAGCACATACACTCAAGTAAATGCCCATTCAAATTGATCAACCACTTTTTTAAACCTATGAGAAACCAAGAAACGCCCCATTGCTTCCTCCAAAATCTATACCGCCCTTCTGTCCCACATCACAAGCACCCCTCTAGAAGCACCCACAAAACCTAAATAAACCTAATCCACATGCTAACCACCCCAAAGACTACGAATAATTCCTCTAGTTATAAATTTCAATTTAGGTTCTTAAAGATAGACAATATCTGCCCTCTAAGACCTAATCAAATTTCTAACGCAAAGATTTTTTTCCTGTTCATTCAACCCTCTAACATTCCATGAGATAATTTTCAAATTCATTGATGTAACACAATGGCTCAATCCCTACTAGCACTTCTTCCTCCAGCTGATTCATTTTCACCACTCCAGGTACTCACCAAAATTTTCAATTCCCAGTGGCCTTTCTACCCCATCTTGACTATTTTCTTTTGTGAGCCCTCAACATGCAACTTATCCTTTTTTTTTTTTTTTTTTAGCTTCTAAAGCTAAAACAAACCCATAACTAGCTCTTCAAAACCTTCCAACGAAGTCCCCACAGATTTCCTAAAAGCTTTAATCTTGTTTATTACCCATAACGATAACTAACTACTATCAACTTTTTCCAAATCCGCTTCCTCCTCTGGTTTCCTCTCATCCATCCCCAAATGGTTATTCTCAAATACTACTAGATTTTCCATTGCCAATGGAGCCATAACCAACGGCTCACCATTATGTTCAGAAGACAAAATACCTTCATCAAATTCCCAAAACTCACACTCCAAAACCATACCAACAGAAACAATATACTCAAGTACCCAATCTTTAGAATTGCCCCATACTTTTCCCATATCACCAACAAAATCCCTAAGTGATAGATGTTGATTTTGTAACCCTTCATCGAAAACAATATGCTCCGAGCTTTGAGATGACACTACTGAGGCAACCTCTCCCTCCTCTAAATCTAACCCCATTGCTATTGCATGGTGCAAATGGTAGCTAGGAGTCACCTCCTTCACAATTGAACCTAAGGAAGGCTGAACAAACTTGCTAGAGCTTGCCTGATAAAGACTAGAAGGAAGGACACCAACATACAGAGAGACCGAAGCTGAAGATCCGATTTCCAGCTGTTTCGGAGCAGTGGCAGCGCCACATTATGTTCAGGGTGTTCACACCCTGACCTGATAAAAAAAATTATATATAATAATTAAAAAAAATTTATTGGGGTAATTACACATAACCCACCTGTGGTTTGGGTGAAAATCACTTTGCCTACCTGTGGTTCTTAATTCACCTGTGGTATGTTTCGTTTGTTTTTCGTAGCCCACCTTTGTTAAAATTAGGGGTAAATAGATTTTTTTGCTCGAATTTTATGTCTCTCTCCTCCCAAAACAAAAAATAGAGTAAAAATACAAGAGAAACAAGATCAAAATGTGGTATTTGTCTCTCTCTCCATTCACACAAATTTTGAACATGAAGAACATACCCAAAAAAATAAAAGCCTAAGCCTCATTGCCTCCCTCAACCCTTTGGCTAACTCCATCACAAACTCCAAAGGCGTCATTTTCACCTCCTCCACAAGCTTATCCATTTCAGAGGACCATCCCTTCCCTTCATTTATTAGCAAAATCCACAAAATCATAATCATAATTGAGAAATTCAGATGGCAAATTCAAAACTTAAATAATTACAAACAATTTCCATATTCCCTGATGAACAGATCCACAACAAATGGGAATAGAGGAATGATCACAAATATTTATATGATAAAATTAAGCATATGCAAAAGATAGGGATAGCATGACAAAGGCACGAACAGGAACAGTCCAAGTATCTAATACGCACTACCTTATATCAAATATACATGATATGTGTAGAGTGGGTTTGTCTGAGTAATGAAAAAGTCTTTAGAAGAAGAAGAAGAAGAAGAAGAAGAAGAAGATCTACCACTACCAATGAGCTCTCCCAGACCCGCTAAAATGGGATCTTTGTGCACTGTTTATGACTTTTTACACTTACACTAGAAGTCTTAGTCTATGTTTATTGCCAATAATGGCGATCGGACGGCCATTATTGGCAAAGGTGAAAAAGACGACTAGGATCATGGGTCTAGAGGTGGTGCCGAACACGCGAGAGGTTTTAATCGATTTGTACACCAAGACTCTGAAGGAGATCCAGGTGGTGCCGGAGGATGAGGGTTACAAAAAGGCCGTGGAGAGCTTCACCAGCCATAGGCCCAAGGTGTGTCAGGAATAGACGAACTAGTAGCTCATCGAGAAGAAGCTCGGTTGTGGCCAGGTCGAGGAGCTCATCGAGGAGGCTCAAGATGAACTCACTCTTATTGGCAAGATGATTGGTTCGTACTACTAATACCTTCTTTTCTTTGTGTTGAATTTCTTGGATTTTTCTTTGTTTTGGTGTATTGTTTGTTGAAGTTATTGAGGAAAAGAAATGGTTAGTTGATGAGGATGAAGATTAGTTTGTGTTGTGTTTGGGTGGTGGGAAAATGGGGGAAATAAAAGAAGAGAAAAATGGGTATTTAGGGGGATGGGGTTTTTAGATTGTTTTGCAATGTGGGACATTGGGACTTTGAGAGCTAAAACTTAAGGTGGAGTGTAATTTGTTTCGTTGTTTTGGTGTGGGGTTTGGTTTATTTAATTGTTGAGAAAGGAAAAGAGTATGAAAATTAGTTTGAGAATTGTTTGGGTTCTAAGAAAATGGGAGTTAGAGAAGAACATAAATTAGAGATTAATTGGGGGAAGGTGTTTTTTAGATTGTCTTCCAATGTGGGACATTGGACTTTTAGAGCTAAAACTTAAGCTGGAAATTATTGGTCTATTCTGATTTGTATTGGTTCTTTTTCATGTTTTGTTTGTGATGGAGTTAGCCAAAGGGTTGAGGGAGGCAATGGGGCTTAGGCTTTTTATTTTTTTGGGTATGTTCTTCATGTTCAAAATTTGTGTGAATGGAGAGAGAGACAAATACCACTTTTTGATCTTGTTTCTCTTGCATTTTTGCTCTATTTTTTTGTTTTGGGAGGAGAGAGACATAAAATTTGAACAAAAATACCTATTTACCCCTGATTTTAACAGAGGTGGGTTACGAAAAACAAACAGAACATACCACAGGTAGGTTAAGTGATACTTTTCAAACCACAGGTAAGCAAAGTGATTTTCGCCCAAACCACAGGTGGGTTATGTGTAATTACCCTTTTTTTTTTTTTTTTTTTTTTTACCCTTAAAAAAAATTAGGAACACCAATTCTAAAAAAAAAAACAATGGACAGCAAGCCCAACAAATTACAGAGGTAGCAAACCCACGGATTTTCAAAAAAAAAAAAAAAAACCCAATACAGAGCAAATCACTAAATCAGAAATCACTAAAGACTAAAGCAAACCTAAAGACAGAGAAACAGAAGCAACACCTCAAGCTCAAGCCAATAGACCGAGATCAATCACGTCGCTCACTCGTTGTTGGAGATCGGTCACGTCGTCGGAGATTTGTCCAGTCTAGAGCACATCGCTGCATCGGAGATCAGTCATGTCGCTCGCCCCTCATCGGAGATTGCTCGTCAATCATCACTGCCTCAGCCTCAGCCTTCAGGCCTCCCTGCTCCAGTGCTCCCACAAGGTATTTCATTTTACTAACTACTCTCTCTTTTTCTCTCAGATTCTCTCTCAGTCTCTTAGACTCTCTCTCTTTATCTAAAATCACTAAAATGAAATGAATGAGAGTTTCTCTCTCTCTCTCTCTCTCTCTCTTCTTTAAGACTAACTTTATCTAATCTTTTTGAATTGCGATTGGCTAAAGCTTTAACTTTATTATTATTTTGCTTGTTTTTTGACTTTTTGAATTTGGCTTTATCTTATCCGTTGGTGTTGGTGTGTGTTGGTGTTGATGTTGGTGAGATATTAATTGTCTTTTAGTAATGTGTATTGCGATTTGTGATTGTGAAATTTTTTGATTGACAACTGGCTCTTGTGATTGGGGGTATTAGGCGTGAGGCTTGTCTGTTGAGTGGGGTGGGGGGTGGATGGGCACATGGGGCCGGTGGGATATTTGAATTGGGGGAAGTAAATGAATATGGGATGTGTGCTAGTGCAACTAATAAATAATAATTTAATTAACCAATAATTAATTGGGGAAAATAACTAATAAACAATAATTAATAATTTAATTAATCAATACATTATAAAAGACAAATAAATTAAATTATGTTAAACTTTTTTTTTTTGGAGAATCAAATTATGTTAAGCTAAACAACAATTAATAATTTTATAATTAATGAAACAACAATATAACAAATTATAATTTATAAAAGACAAACAAATTAATGAAATAACTAAATAACAATAATTAATAATTTTATAAATATTTCTAATGAAGTTATAGTTTATTATTTATTCTTTTGCTTCCCTGAGAAAAATTCCTAGGAACTTATAAGAACACCCTGAAAAAAATTTCTGGAGCCGCCATTATGTTATAGCAATGCGTGACACACTTAGCTTGGTTGGAACGTGTTGGGGACATGGTTCTGATCTTTTAACAGAGTTTATATGCTGGGTTTTGGGCTTATAAACCTCCCCAACTGGGTTCTGACACTCGACTTTCTGTTTTATATCTAATTTCTTTAGTCTTTTATAGTTTTTTTTTTAAAAAAAAATAAAATAAAATTTTTGTAATAAATTTTTACAGTTAATTATTTCTAATGAGATGTTATTTTCTTTTTCAAAACTCCTTTTCAACTTCTTTAAATTACTTGGCTAAACGATCGCTCTCTACACACCCCATGCATAATACTGTCACGATTATATTTTTGAGTAAATTTTGAAATGTTGTTGTTGTTGTTTTTTTTTTTTTTTTTTTTTTTGAAATGTTGTTTATTAGTACTGTTATATTAACTTTATTTCACATATTTTATACTCTACAATACGTACAAACGAGGTTGATATAAGTCTATGATATTTTTATTATTATTATTCTGTTGTGAAATTATTAGATAGAGAACTTTCGACTGCAATTTTAAGAACTTAGATATTATTTTAACGTTATAATTTTAGTGTTTTCGTTTCTTTATTATTATCTTAATTGTATTGAAATTTATAAGGAAGTCAAAATGAATATGCTCAAGTCTTATATATATATATATATATATATTTTTTTTTTAATGTGAAAAAAATACAGGTTTTAACCCATCAGTGACTAGGAAAAAGGTCATAAGCTTTACAACCCATTTTAATTTGAATCATTTATGGCCCGAACATGATTTAACACGTACACAGTAGAGTCGAACTTGAATCCAATTTTCTTTATCAATAAGATGTGAATGAGAACAAAAATTTTCTCACAGTGAATGGACACAGAGGTTTAATTTTGGTGAGAAATCATATGGAACACACAGATAATACGCATAATACAATGTGGCTTCAATCTAGCCTTACTTTAAAATAGAAAAAAGTCTTAGCTCCAAACTAATTTGAAACGATCTATCTACAACCTACTATTTGGCGATTGAAAAAACTATCTATGTGTAATTTTAGTTATATGAATTTTAATGAGTTATATGAATTGTTTAAATAATACAAATAGATAATCTAAATAATAACTTGTTTAATTAGTAGCTATCACCATGTAGTTGGTTGAAGGAGATAGCTCCAAACTAGTTTAGGGCTAAACTTTATCTCTTTATAATTTGAATTCAACTCTCTTTAAAGGAGAAATTTTGCCTACAAAATAGTTTGTAGCCAGTGGCTACAAACTCTCACTAAAAATTAACATAACTGCATATTTTGAAAATCTAACTTTTAGATTGCATGTTTTTTATATGGGCAAGACTTAAGTATATTACTTAGGTGCTATTTTTTAAGTTTATTCTTAAAATTATGCCATGTGGATTTTTTCTCATGGGATGGAAGTGTATCTTTTAATTAAGTAATTACATGGCTGAATCTTAAAATGAGAACATAAAGACCAGTACCTAAGATACTGTATCTAAGTTTTTTCATTTTTATATTTTTAACATATATGTCAAATCTCGTTCAAATTATATTTTATTTACTATTCAATCTATGAACTTTTTTATTTTATTTTATATATATATATATATATATATAATTTTTTTTAGAAGAGTTTTTCATGTATAATTTAAGACTACAAAAATTTGAAATTTTATTATTTAATTGATGACATAATTATCGATTTTTAATCTTCTTAAAATTTTGCAAGTATAGAAGATATAATAAAAAATGCAATATAACTATGGATTTATTAAAATTCACATTCAATAAAAAGATATAGAAAGAGTTTGTAGTCATTGCCTACAAACTAGTTTGTAAGAAAATTTTGTTATTATTATTCTTTAATTGCTGTTGAACTTGAACCCAAGCAAGCAAAATAGCCTTTTTCTTTTTTAGGCTTGTAAAAAAAAATATGAAAAAAAAAAAAAAGTCATTACAAACACCAAAAAAATTACAAATTGACCGTCGGTCAAAAATAGAGAGGAAATGGTAATGGTTCACTTAAGATTCTGAAATGAAATTGCCCTCCACAATCTAAAAAAAAAAATCCACAACAAAATTCACATTTGATAAAACCTACCAAAAAGTTAAGAAATAAATCTCATTTCTGCAACATATTCTAAAAAACTAAAAGACAGCCAAGACCCTCGTAGCTCTATTGGTACCTAATGTTTTCAACGAAGATATCTAAGGTTTAAATCCTTCAACCCCAACTATTGAATTGTTAAAAAAAATGTCGTTTTATTTCTAGTGCCTTCCGCCAATTAAAAATTTGACGACAAGACAGCCAGATGCATCAGGGTGTATACTGCCAGTAACACCACAGGGATTTACAAAATGGCCCACTTTGTGAGAAAATTTTGCAAGGAGGAGAAGTGTTTTAAATAATTTTTTTTTTTTTTTTAAGAAATTGTAAAAATGAACCAATGTGATCTCTTTTAAACAAATCTCTGTAAAGATTTCAAAACTACTTGCAGTCATCACTTGCAACATCTTCATCAGATGAAGAACGTAATGAGTGCTGTGCATTAGCTGGACCAAATAGCAACTCCAAGCAGAAATCAGGCCCACATATTGATCTTCCTTTTTTCCCAACTTTATCCAATTCCCCCATAGTGAGCTGCAATTAATGTTTTAGAAAGTGTAAGATTAGTATGTCAAAATCAACTCCAAGCAGAAATCAGAAAAAGTGTCAGCTTACACTTCAGCATTGAAAGGAGGTGATTATAATTTATAACAACTTATTGATGCAAAAAGCACCAATGTTACTTATTAAGCTTTACTTAGAGATACCAGATTTTATTTTTAATTAATTTTATGATTGAATTTATGGGTTGGAATCGTGGCTTCAAATAATCCCTGAAGCCTATTAAAAAGATGCTGCAGTGCAAATTGAATAAGAAATTTATATTAGAGAATCTTTCTCTTGCTTGGAGTTGGTGGTGAGGTAATTAAGGTGGTGGTATTTTAAGGTTTTCAGGCAATTGTTTTCTAATATTAGAAACTGTTCTCTCTTTTATCTCTATTTTTCTACACCTGTCCTGTTCTGCATCACTTTCCTGAGTAACTACAGTTCTAATAAGGGTTGTTTATTAGCAACTAAGAATTCTCTTCTTATTATTATTATAGATAGAACTTAGAAGGCAGATAAAGCCCTCTGTAAATAACCATAACAGTACCTGTAACAAGCTGTTCCTAATAAATGCTGTATTGAAGCAACAATAGAAAAGTCGACCTCCAAACATTTTTTCGTAGAATATGACACGCACATCACCGGTAACCTGTCCAATCAAATATACTCAAATTAAGACTTTGGCATGAAACAATTAAGTGGCAAGGATACAAGCTTCCTTCACACATAAGCTGTCACAAATTTCATAGGTTCTCAAATTATAAACACTTTGAAGAAGAAGTGGCAATGATATCCAAATTTCCCATGAACCAAAACATTCCAGAAGTAAAGATAATTAAAAAAAAAAAAAAAAAGCATATAACTGTCTCTCAAGATTACTTTATCAATCATACTCAATCCAATACATGTATGCATAAGTCATCAATTACTTACACGTAAAGGTTGATCGAAATAATGGTCAAGGCATGTTTTCTGGTAGATTATGGCATTTTCAGTGTCCATTTGGACTACACGATTTGGTTCTTTTAACTCCAATTCCTTTTCTTCTTCATCACCTCCAATGAAGGATAGATAATACCGTGGACTGCAACCTCTTTGATAACCCTTCTTAACTTGTCTGCAGCTACTCCGTAAAACTTCCACAGATGGACGGTACAGCTGATTAGGTATCTGTAAAAAAGGGGCGATGATAAAGTTCTTGTGAGCAGATAAAGGAAGTAGCTAACCAAATAATATTCAAATCTTACAGATTGGTTCAGAAATTAGAGGATCAAAATAAAGAATTCTTGCCGGGAAACAAACAAGCAAAATGAGAACAAAAAAGAAAATAGCAACTGCATGCATGCTTCAAGACCTGTTAAGCAACTTACTTCTCATCAAAAAACAAGATAAAAACATAAACCCAAGTTCTGACATAATGGAATAACAAAGTCACAAGCTGTTGAAAACGAGTCATGTGAATTTCCCTTTGATGAATTTTAGAAAACTTGAAAACAACGATAAAGATCAGAGTTAAACTTTAACCAAGAGCTGAAATAATTGCAGAGTACATTCAACTTAATTGGAACAAAAGAAAATCTTAATGAAGTTTCAGTGTATCATGATTTCCTTATAAAGAATTACAAAGATTTGCATATGAGAAAACCAAGTCCAAGTCAGATCATAAAGCCCTTTTTTCTCTAAGAACTCTTACCTCTTGCATTTCTGAGACCACAAAGAAGACTGTGTCAACATTAACCATGTCATAAAGTCGAATCCGAAACAATTCTCTGCTACATGGTTCAGGCAAATTCACATCTGGCAGTCCATTAGTATTTCCCCCAGGAGGTGAAAGTATACTCTCCCAGTATCCCACATAACGGCGTTGGCTTGGTATCGAGACCTGTGCAACATATGCAAAATAATGCATTCATTTATCGACTTATGGTCAGAAAATATTCACACCATCCATTAAAGAACAACAACAACAACCAAGTTTTGGTTCCAAAATTTTGGGTCAGCTATAGATCCTTAAGAGACCATTCAGAGTCACATGTATTCTATTTCCACCGTTCACTATCCATTAAAGAACATTTTCAGAAAACATATAGGACATTACACAAAAGTTCACCAAAAAAAAAACTGAAATTGACATTTTTCAGCAGATTTCTTTTATACATTATAAGTGGTCTTGGATGTCTCTGTTAGAAACTCCAGGAAATGTCACCTGAAGGGCATTGGCGCATTTTTTAGCATAAAATATCTGTATATGGTATTCTGTTTGCAATTTGGAAATCTCCTAATAATCTCACATCCAAAATATATGAAAAGTTTCTGTTTTTCTCATTCAAACTTTTGATCTGACCTGCTTTCCTTTCATTTCTTTTTTTTTTCTAAACTGCAGTTAGTTTAAATACTATAGGTTTGATCGCTAAATTCTTGAATAGTTTTAAACAATACTTGTCATATAGATTAATGCATTTGTACTCGGATATAATTTTTAAACAACACTTGTCATATAGCTTTGATCACTAAATTCTTAAATTTTAATGGATCACTTATAATTCTATGAGTCATAAATGCCCCCGCCCAGGGTGCCTCAACGGTAAGGGAGAGTATCTAGACCAACTATAAACCCAGAAGTCTTTGGTTCGACTCATAGCCGAGGCATTTCGTGATTTACCCAATGCCTGCTCAGTGGGGGTGTGTAGGCATCCGGGGTTTGCCCCTCAGGGGTGGTCCCCCTGGCCCATAGCTTGAGGGGATTCCTTGTCATAAAAAAATAATAATAATAATAATAATTCTATGAGTCATAAGTGTCCCAAATTTCAAACAAATTTGAATCACTTTTGCATCTGAAGTGGTCTAAGATTGACAATATTATATGATGACAATTTCCTTCTTCTAACATCCATAATTTTTGTGTCACTCAAATTCTTATCACAATATTGTCCTGCCTAATTAAAAAAATTCCAAATAATTTCCACTGGCAAACAATTCAGAATTCTAAATTTGTCAGTAACCATGTCAGCATAGGTTTCACTGAATGAAAGGATCTGGTTTCAAAATTATCAAGCGGCTGACATTGCATTTCACTACCACACAACAAAATGATAACTTTGGCATTTTAACTTGTTTGTGTTATACCTAATATGACTTACTCCTTGATTATTGGTGGTCCGTCTATCTGCATATAACTGAAGAGCTGCATCTCCAGTCATGCCAGTGTACACTAGATAGGCACATACCATTAAGCCTGTTCGACCTTTGCCTGCCTGCAAAATTGTAGTGAGAACCACTAACACTAAGGCCAAAAAAAAATTTAATGTTTCACTAAAATTATGAAATTCAGGTTTCTAAACAGATATATACAAAGTTTGCGCATTGTATATTCAATAATTATTTTGAAACAATGGACTGTGTTCAGTGGTCATCAGCAAGCCATGCCACAATGCAATTGTATGGAGATCCATTATACTGTTGCACCAATGAAGGAAACACATGGGAATTATATAACCTGATCTTTCAGTAAACATACTAAAGCCTCTTGTGTATCTTGATATAGTATTTTGTACTTACTAAATGAGCCAAACAAATCTAAGCTTAAGAAATTATTACAAACCAAAGAATGGCAAGAGATATTTATGCTACATGCCAAGCTGCTAAGATTAATAAACAGTAGAATGCTACAAGGATCTTAAGTTGATTATTGAGGTCATGCAAACCAGACTATGTTTTTTGGTCAGCTAAGTGGCTATTGGAGTTGTAAGTATTGAAGCTACAATGACTAGATTTTTTAAATTTTACCATAGAAAATGGTAGATTTATCAAAAACGGATATAGGGAAAATGAAAACTACAGGAAATTGAAAAGATATCAAATTGAAATGGCAAGTTTGCAACTATGACCATGCAGTGTACAGCCACAATATTTTTTGGATCACTTGATAGCCATGAATGTACACTTTCACAGAAAATCTTGATCAGTTGAAGAGGGGGAACATGGTTGTCATCAAAAGGATATGACTCCACTCGGCCATCAAAATTTGATGGATCATAAGTTTCTTCTATACAAAGATTGTAAATCTGCAAGATTCCATCAAGGAAACATTATATTTACAGAGAGAGGGGAAGAAAAGAGAAAAACTCTTATCAGTAGTATAATGCCAACATTTGCCAAGCAAGCAAAAGTGAGGTAATATAATAGATGAGTCAGGGTTGAATACGTGCACCTTATAATGACCCTGATGTGTCGTGTCCAGCACAGACTTGACCTGCCAAAGAGGATTACGAAACATTGCTCGCATACGTTCTGCAGGGAATGACATTGCAAGCACACGATCTGTGATATATGACATATCAAGATCATAACCAGCAACAAGCATGCGCCTTCGTTGCTTAGATACCATGTTACGGATGTAACAATTTGTGCTGATATAATTAATCAGATGATGCTGCACGGTAAGGTCTTCATCCTGCCCTGGCCCTTGCTTTGAAACTTTTAATCCCATTTGACTAATTTGGCAAAGCAACTTATAGATGATAATATACCTGTTGAAGAAAATTTAAATATAAGGTATCTGTCTATTCCGAACTATTGAGTCCAAAAGCATAGATTTTGGCTTTCCACAGTTATCAATATTTTTCTGAAAGTGACGAAAGTTCGCTTATCCAATTGACTAAAGTTAAAAAGGTCAAACTCAATGCACAAAGCTCCCATTTTTGCAGAGTTAAGAGAAATGATTTGTAGGTAGCCTTATACCAAGATGACTAGAGTTGTAGGAAAAAAAATTGCTAAACTTATTGAATGTATGAGAAGCTCTATATCAGTCAAAGACAAACATTTTGATAAATCTGACCAACAATTTCTAGAGGATGGTTGGTCATCTTTAACTCTGTAATTGAGTAGGCTGAGGTACTATGCATCATTTCTTTCTTTCAATAAATTCTTTATTAGCTACTTATCAAAATATATAAATAAATAAAATAAATTCTTTATTAGCTGCAGTATACAATTGCAGTCAATAAACATTCAGAAGCATAGGGCATTTGACTATTTGAGGAGATATACCTATGATTTATCAATTGTGGCTGATCATCCATCAAAAAATAAAGTTCAACAGTGGCTAATCAAATCGCTTCGTATAAATTTTTTTTTTTTTTTTTGATTCATTGAGGCTAAGGGTTGGGATTGGAACATCTTCATATTATATCACAGGCCATTTAATGTCACTCACTATCCATTTGATCACTCTAGGAAATATGCAATACCTTGAAGAAACAGAACCACTGGAAGTCCCACCATGAAATGCCAAATTGCTTTACATTTCAAAACAATTCCACATATTTTAATATCTCAAAGTAATTAGTGTCATTGTTATGAACGCACAGTAATAACGTAATAAGTATAACAAAACTTCTTTCAATTGTTAGTATTTCATCCACAAACCTCCCGCCTCTGTAACTCTTATTTTAAACAATACGAACTTCAATAAAAGAAAAATAAAAATCATAACTTTTTCATGTTTCAAAGCTTTCTCAACAATGGAACAATTGAAGGTCGTGAGTTCAAGATCCACTGGGTGCGTGCAACAATCATTAAACAAGGGAAAATGGGTTTTTTCTTTTTTAATTATTTAGAAAAAAAAAAAATAATAATGTACCTGAGGTGAACATGAAGCTTGTAATTGAGTCACTTTGAAATACCCCCAATGAAAAAAGAAAAAGGGAGGCAAATCCTAGGGTAAATGTATAGGAAATGATAAAACCCTAGAAAGTGCTATGTGAGAGATGAGGTAAGGGAGGGCGGGAGGTGAATATGAGCTCCTCCATATTTTGGGTGTCCAAAGAAAAAGATTGGAATTCATTTTGTGCTAATTTTGTACCTTTTTCCCTCAGCCCCAAATTTGGAGCAAATCCGGCCGAAAACTTTGCCCCTTTTTTTTTAATTAAATAAATAAATAAATAAAAGCAATGGATGAAATAACATATTTTGGATTACTATTTCGTTTTGTTTTTGTTTTTTGTTTTTGAAAAAAAAAAAAAAAAAAAAGCAGACCTTGACCGTTGGAATGAATGGCGGGGAGTTTTGGTTGTGCAGGGTAACTGAAAATGTTTAGGTCATGTTTGGCTGTTGGGACATGAAGTTCCTCTCTTAAGTTATTTTATTTTATTTTGGGTAAAAAAGGGTCTTTCTTTCTTTTTAATTTTTATTGAGGAGAAAGTATGGAGGGAAATTATTAATAGAAAATCATAAATATGTTTCTTTAATAGTATTTTCAACTAACTTAGAAATTAGATTCTTTAATTTTATCAATTAAAATCCTAAACTTATGAAACCATTTCAATTTGAAGCCCTACCTATCTTAGTTATTCATTTATATCATTTTGGGCAATAATAAAGTAGAGACAATTTGTACTTCATCTATAGTTCTATATAACCAACTTCAATTTTTTGGCAATCACTTTCTCACTCTACGCTAAATTTTATCTCTTAACTATTGATGAATCAAGGAAATTCACCAATGAGTCGCACGATTCTCCTTTCGCTTGTATGTTAACCTGCACAAAACAAAGGAGAAAACCTATCGAAGGACACCGGTGTGGTGCCAGCCAAACACCCTCCGAAGGTTAAGTCAGAAAGTATTCTCACAACTCTAGAGTGCTAGAGAAGGTAAAATCATGCGTACCTTGGTTTGTGAGGGTATTGGGGCTTTTATAGTAGCACAAGGTTGACATCCCTTTCTTGGCGCGGAAGTCTTTTCCCTATAGGACTCTCTTTGTAGAATCCTCAACGTGATGGACAGATCTCCTCCTTATATGGAAGACCTTTACCAAATATGCAAGATTTCCGGAGTCCTACTAGCGCAAGGACTCTATTTGGGCCCTTAGGAGAGTGGGCCAAAATATCCCCCATGAGGGGTCTAACAGACCCCTGGACAACCAGCCCACCTTCCTTCACTCCGTCCATAGCCGGCCCGTTCACATCAGATCCGTCCATTAAAGGCCCGTACAAATGATGGACTTGTTTACTCGGACGTTTGCGGACCATATTCGGCCCGTCCAATCACATAAAACATTCCAAAGATTTTGTCCCTTTCAACTATCTTTATTCAATTTATACCAAATCAATTTATGAACAAATCCTAAGTGAAGTAGAGCCTAAGCCTTTTTATGCCCCATAGCCTAAATTTAAAATAATGAAAATGGTCAAATATTTCAAATTAAAATGATTTCATAAATTTGAGACTAAATTGATAATATATCTATATATATATATAGATATTGTAGGAATGAAGGGCCTAGATAAGGATATTGGGCTGTGAGTCGCGCCTGAGGACGTTAAATAGCCCGAGGACGGATAAGTACTAGTGAAGGCAAATAGATTATTGGGCCAAGGAAGAGGTCTGATTATG
Organism: Quercus suber; assembly: GCF_002906115.3. Classification (NCBI taxonomy): domain Eukaryota; kingdom Viridiplantae; phylum Streptophyta; class Magnoliopsida; order Fagales; family Fagaceae; genus Quercus; species Quercus suber. Next base: position 628,986 of record NW_027069664.1, read on the forward strand.
ATGAGCAGGAGACATTGTCCGAGGAGCAATCCCTCCTTGACCAACAGAGTGGAGGTCTAAAGTCCGACCACCCATCAAGTACTGGACAGTAGGCAACCGTGCTGGAGAGGATAAGTTTTAGAAAGAGATGAGTCAATAGAGAATTGAGAAATATCTGGGAAGAAAGCTGCTACCACCACATTGAATGCTTTGCATCTATCCCCCTGACTGCATTAATATGGAAGTAATATCTGAATAGTGACTTTTAATTTTACAGCTACCCATAAAGACTTCAGGAAAGTGCTAATGGGATAAGTATCAAGATTATCAATCTAATTTGCATGTGAAGGTCTAAGATAAAAGATGGAAAGGGAATATAAAAGGGAAGCACTCCATTATAGAAGGGGATGATTAGAAAAACTAGAAGAAAAATCACTATGTAACCTAGAATTGGAATTTTTGTATTAGTGTAAGAGAAATATATAAGAACAGATCTTCCTCGAACTTGACCGAGGAGCACTTTTCTTTTTCAAATTGTTTGTTTTGTTTATCCTAACATTAACTAGCTTATTGTGATCAACATCCTAACTTATTGAACGTTCAATAATAGATCCATTCTCTAACAAATTTATTGTTTTAGGCTCGTTGGGCCATTATCGAAACCATTTGGGTTTTGGATCAAATCGTGTCCTTACACACACACACATATATATAATTTGAATTGAGGTATAAATTTTAGTCATTTTTATATAATTTTTCTTAGTATTTTTTAATATAAAAATATGATAAAATTTGAACTTATTGATGCATTATATGATAATTGTTTTTTACTATCAAGCTAAGACATTAATAGGTTCCAAAAAGAAAAAAGAAAAAAAATAGGTTTGTCTTTTTGAGTAGACAAGATTCAATCTCATGTTCTTTGTTCAATAGCAAAAAAAAACTCTATCAATTAAGTTAATTAGTATCCATATCTTTAATATTACTTACATAGGTGACTTATATTATCAACAAAACTTGATTTTCTTGTATTTGCTACTAAATATTTCCATATAACTAATACAAGTATGCTTAATCTTGAAAGTTTTGTAGATTCAAAATTTTGGAACTGAATAGTATGGGAAAGGATCTCCACCCATTTAAATCTTTCAGTTCCCTTCAATTTTAATTCAAATGTAATATATATGATATTAATTTAAATAATCCAGTGGTCTTAAAACACTCAAGTAAAGCACACAAAATCAAATAAACACCATGTGTCGAACATCTTACAAAAAAATGGAAGAAATTAGAGGATTTTAATCCATATGTTAGTTTGGAAAGCCTGCTACTAAGCATTGCACTGTAGCTCTCATATGTAGCTCTACACTCCATATAAAATGTGTAAAGGAAAGAATCATCCAAATTTTAGTTGATATTAGTAGTGAGATGACTTTAAAACTAACAAAAAATAAATTTTTATTATTTTTTGAGGAAAGAAGCAATTTTCTATCTCTCATATTTTACATCCATTGCGATTTCCATGGCTTCATTGGTGACTCTAGGGGTTGACACGAACAAGATTTTATTGACTAATGGGGTAGAAAAGAAGGATGAAGAAAAGATTGCAGACATGATTTTATTCTAGATGGTCATGTGGCCTTATCGACATGAACATTGCAGCATACTGCAGAAGCTTTCTCTCACTGCTTCCATTTTCAGTGGCACAAGGCATCATTGGACCCCTGGTCCTCATCCTGTACCTGCGCCAACCTAATTGTATAATCACAGCAGCCCATGTTCGCCAATTAGATGAGTAATATCTTGCAGTTCGCTTGAGTCTCTCATTGCCAAATTTGTAGCGGAAATGATCAGTGATGTATCTAAGATGGGCAGAATCAAGGCCAAATGCTTCTGTTGATTCAATGCAACTAAATGTTGCTGAGGAAGCTGGAAGGCGATCCATAAATGGGCGGCGAAGGCACCAAGAGAGAAGTTCATCGCCTAAAAATCCTCCAGGTTCAAGTATACTTGTGGCTACCATGCCTTTGCTTAGGCTTTGACTACGTTTTACACGTCCACGAACAATGAACATTATCCTCAATACAGGATCTCCTTCTCTGATTATCTGTATCATGGAAATATTTAGAAAGTTAAAGCATATTTATAGTAGTTTGTGATGTGGTAATGTTAAGATTATAGCAGTATATTTGTGCACCTTCTCGTCTTTAGAGAAGACAAGAGGCTTAACCCGATCACAGATGTTGTCAAGAATAAGATCATCCAAGTTGTGGAAGAGAGGCACCTATCAAAATTGAAATCACATTAGCTTAAATCAGTCATAATTTCAGAGTCCTGTAATTTATTGGAGAAGGAATAGGATGATTGATTTCTTGGTCATAGAACTCCTTATGACAAGGACTTCTATATTAGATGTTGTTCCTAATTGAATGTGTTCCAAAACACAAGTTCAATAATGTTACCTTCTTTACAAGGTCTAGGCAGAGATAGCGCTTAATGTCCCTTCGAAGACCTTCAGGAAGGTCTTTGATCATTTCCATCTCATCTTCTCCCCCCATAATTGCCCATCTTTGGCGTTCAAAATGGCGAACTCTTTGTCTTAGTCGAGAAGGCAACTGTCTCCGCCTCATCCACCATTCCATGTCTCGACATCTCAGCTGCATTTTTCTCTTCTTTGCCATGACTGCATGCAAGAATACCTTCATAGCAGCAACAGGTCCTCATTGTTAGACCATGCTTTACCTCCAAATTTGCATGTTCAACAAATGATTAATTTAAGCATTGATAAAAATTAATAAAATGCGCACACCTGGATATTCCCTATCAACAACGTGAAGAGCATCAGGCCACTAAGCACAATGAATATGCTGAAAATCACTTCTAGCCAGTGACTTGTAGGCTCAAGATCATTGCCGAAAGTGCTGTAAATTGTAACAAGAATGCTTGAAAGAGGATCTTAAGATTGTCAAGGCATAATAAGTAAATGTAAATCCTATCTTAAAATTTTTTACAGGGCCATACGGCATGGAATTTAAACATCCTCTATGGCATAATTTTCTTGAATTCCAATTTTCATCAAGTTTTAGCACCCTTCTAGGTGGATGATGGAGTTCTTGGAACTCAACATTTTAGAGTAGAATTTACATCATTGTCTAAAGGCTTGAATTATTAAAGCTTGTCTAAACAGAGATTTTATAGGCTCAAATTCTGATTTCTAGCCACAGCAGAGGAGACCATCAAAAAAGGCTTAAAACAACCTATCCTGAAATTTCATTGTACTTTCAAAATCAAATTTAACTAAAACTAATGTCAAAGATGCGAAGCCTGAAAAATCTGGCACCAGGAATGCCAATCAAAAGATAAAATCACACCAAGGCAAGTAGTATCTTTTTCAGAGAAGTGCCGTTAATTTCCAGGAGATACATTCACCTAAAAGTTGAATATGTCTTCAATTAATTATTTTGAAGACAAAATTATGAATCTTTATAATTTACCTGAGAGTCATTAAGCCCCAGAATATGGGATAAAGGATCTTAACAGAAACTGAGTTACTAGAAATGACTGGAAGAGCCCACTGGTAGATCCCATAATGGAATGGCCCATTAACATCTAAGCACAATGGCTTTCTGACCGTGGTTGTTGAGTTACCACCACATGGATTTCCAGCTGTGCCTGTAGGTACCAGAAACTGGTAACAAACCTCCTCGGAGCAAGACAATGAGAGATTGCACTTATCACTTCTCTCACACTGTTGCTGGAGGCACGATGCTACACGTTGTATTGCAAGGACATACCAGCATCCTCCAGCAACCTGTTGACAGGATACTCATTATCAATAAGATCAAGATAGTCCCCAAATTGGTCTAAAGTGGAAGCTTAAGTTCTATACAAATACAACGGTAGATTAAAAAGTAGGCTTAATTACATGAGAGGCAATGAAGTAGGCGATAAGATTGAGGCCAAAACCCCACCAAATGGTGCCAAAGATGTAACCTGTGACTTTTTGCATTCTTCTCATCAAATAAATGCTGTGATAGACCTTGGGGAGGTATTGGAACAAGAATATTAATAGAAGTGTTGTCATTATCACTTTAATCTGCTCTTCTCTTATCAACCTCGGTACTACTAACCAAAATACTGCCTGCAAAAGAAACAAGAGAAATAGTATGATCAAAGAAACTATCATAGAAAGGAATTAAAAAGAAAAAAAAAATAGATGGGATGATTTGAGCAAACTAAGTAGCTAGTGTCCCCACAATTTTGCCACTATAACATGTGGATCTCACATTTCGTGAGAAGGTGGTTTCGTAGAACCACTCCTTTGAAATACCTTCTCCATAGCGTAAGCATCATTATTGCCTTATTGAAGTGACCCGTGAAGATGGAGAATTACATACAGTAGGGAGAAAAGCCAAGTACTCAGAAGAACTATGGACACTAATTAACTTTTGTAAAAAAAAAAAAAAAAAGATGTTTTAGAGAAACCCACTGAACCATATTTTGACTAACTTATTCCCTTGACATGGTCTAAGGAATCAAGTATTTCATTCTAATCAACCTTTATCTTTATTTACCAGGCCTGAATGCCAGGGCACACCTGAGGATTAGGAGTCTTGTATTCAGAATTTCAGATTATGTGTGGCTTAACCCACCAATAACACCAAAAACACAATTATAAGACAGATTATTTGTTCAAACACCCCCCCTCCCCCCCCCAAAAAAAAAAAACAGAATCTTTGACTCTTTGCACCTTTAGATGATACAATATATATAAGTAAAAATATGCACAATAATAATACACAGAAAGTGTATCCAAAAGAAGTTACCAAATCCAACCACAAAATCAGAAAAAGAAAAAGAAAAATTATTTGTAACAATGCATGGAAAGTCCTCACAAATTAAATTGATCATGATTTGACATTTAAGGCTTAAGCTTCTTCTATTCAACAATAAAGCTATCTATTATTTTCACCGTGATGGTTTTACTAATAAACTAATCAAAACCGTCATGAAAGCAAACAAAACAGTTTCCATCAAGTTAGCCATTAGTTAAGATGAAAGATGCTTTTTTTTTTTTTTTTGCTCTAGCTCTATATCAATTATTTCACCAAAAACAAAATGGGAATATTCAAACTAACAAACATATGGACAGCTTCACTCACAAGCACCCATCTCTGTTAGGTCACAACCAGACCATTTCTCTTTTTTGCATTATCGCTCTTGAATATTGTCCTTCATGGGGCCAGATCTCTATAGATAAAACCTAAAAGGCACAGAGCACAACCATATATTGGTTTGCTTTTTTTTTTTTTTTTCACCACGTTGTACTCGTGTCATTTTGTATTCCAATAATTATTGATGCCAAAACTCAACGACTACATCATAGCAAACAAGAAACAATTACCACTAGGATATAAATTTTTTTCACCTTTTTTTTGTTTTTAACAATAATTACTACAGTAATATAATGAGCACGCTTACCGAATAGTGGTAGATTATAAACTGTTGTCCAAAATGAATCCATAATTTTTTTTTTCACCATTTACGGTTTAAAAAAAAAAATTTATGTTATTATAGTAATAATTTTTTTAACTGCTAGAAGTAGAGAGAGAGGTAGTAATAATTAAAGAACCAAAAAGTTACTGCACAGGACTGAACAGAACAATGGAAGTACACGTGCAGTATGTTTATCCCTGTGGCGGTTACTGCATACTGAAAAAGTGAGTGAACGGTACACACACACACACACACACCGAACCAACGCAGAAACTGGGGGTGGGTGGCAGTTACGTACGTAAAATAAATAAATTAACAGAGGGTGAAAAGAAGAAATTCATTTGATGAATAGGTGTGTACCTGAGGGACAGGTAGGATGACGAAGGCGTCGAACCAAAAGCCCTTGAGAGAGCGAACGTAGTGAGAGGCTATGGCACGTGCGTCCCATACCAGTTTCCCGCATCCCACAACCAGCGACTCCCTCGACACATACGCCACCCTAAACTGCAGCCACAGGTGGCAGAGGTGCACGGCGTCCACGCACGTCCGGAGCACCGTCACTATGGCCGCCAACCCGCCGTCCATGTAGAGGCACGGGGCCCCACCTCTTCCTATCGACAGCGCGTAGAAGAACAACGGGTCCACCGCCAACGCCATCCCACGTGCCAGCAAGAACGCTCTGTTCCAGCGTTGCACGAGCTTGCTTCTTGGGTCCAACACTTGCCCGAATGGTCCCGACGGTGGCCCTCTTCGGCTCGGGTTTCTGCTCCTGTTCTTTATGGGCGCTAGGTACGAACCCGCTCCGGCCTCCCACTCGGGCTGGTGGGCACGGTCGCAGCTCGTCGAGTGGAACACCGGTACGCCCACTTGGGTGCATGCGTAGCATTCCACGGAGTTCGAAATGGGGATGTCCTCGTTAACATTACCGTTGTTGCCGCTGCTGCTGTTGTCACTGTCGCTGGTTGTGAAATTCTGGCGACCACGTAATCCAAGACATCTGGAAGTACATTAAAACAAACAAACAAACAAATAACGAGAATATATTATCAGAACCATTGAAGAAAACATATATGTGACCAGACTGAATTCAAAACTTGCTGTATCATATATATATATATATATATATAGTTCAATTTTTGAATACATGCATTTTTTTTTCTTTTTTTGGTATGATGAAATTAAAGAGAGGGTGGAGTTAATTAATTAGGTACCTTGAGAGGGAAAAGTGGAAGTTGGGATAGGAAGGCATGGTGGAAAGAGTGGAACCATGGGCGAAGAGAAAATGTTTGTGTGTTTTTTGTTGTTTGTGCGTGTATGGGAACAAAGTGAGAGAGTGGTGGGGTGGGTATTAACTATTAAGAGAAGAGAAAAAAGTGAGGTGTGGGGGACTAGATAGGTTTTGTTTTGGAGAGGATTTAAATAAAGAGCGAGTACTAGCTACTGTTGCGTTGTGTGTCAGTTAGCACATGAAGAAGGTAGGTAGGAGAGTGGAGAGGGTTGTCCTGGAGTTTTTATGAGCGTGAAGAAGAGATAATCAAAGTTAGTAGCAACTAGCTATCTTCTCACGGAACGTGGTGGTGATGGTACTGGTGGGGTTCAATATTGTCCGGTGAGGCAGCTGGGTCCACTACCGTTCAAGTGATTACTGACCATTCGAGACAAACGCAAGTAGAGCAGAGTAGGACCACTCCCGTTCGGTAATATCACACTTCACATGCTCATCCTATTTTTTGATTTCTAGTTTGCATTTTCTCTAACCTCTCGACTGTGCCATAGATAAATTATACTACATGCATGCTTATGATTTTTTGTATGTTAAGTCCTAATCATTTATCACATCCTCTATAGATTTTTCTAAACTTTTGTTTTCTCTTTTTTAACGAAAAATATCAATGGAATCTAGTTTAATTCAAAACCCCACTAGAATCCCTTTTGATTTTATGGTAAAATTATGCAGGTTGTTTCCGGGCTATTTCTCACTCTAGTTTTGAAATTGTTTTTACAATGATATCTAATTCAAAAAAGTTTACCTCAACAAATCTGTTAATGAAAAATTCTCTCAATTCATTAGGTGATAATTCATAAAATTATCTACAGATGATTATAGTCATATAACCTATTTAATGAGTTATTTGATGATTTTATAAATTTTCATGTAATCAGTTAAGGGTGAACTTTGTTTTTTTTTTTTTTTAATTTTGTTTTTAAAAGATGTTTGATTGGAATTGCCTCAATAAAGAGGACTTTACTAAGGCAAGATCGTATAATATAATACATGAAACTCGAATTCATGATACTAAGATGGATGCTAAGCTACTCTAACTACATTAATATTGGCTAAGTGCATAAATTAAATCAAAGATATTGGAAGCAATTCCAATACCAACTATGCTACTTTGATAGATGCTACAAGGAAATAAATTCAATGTTAAAAATTTAAACTAATTTGCAAAACATAATAAACTATGAAAGGAAACTTATTTGAATAAACATAATCAGAAAATCACAATTGATGCTATTTTTACTTTATGATGGAAATTATATGGATAAACAAGCATACTATGGGTGTTGGATGTCTTTATCATGTAAGCTTTATATATTTATAATTGAGGCTCAATCATTATTAATAATTGTTTTATAACATGTCATGTTTGTCTTGATCCTCTACTTTTAGTTTATCTTAGTTTTCCAATTAGACTTTAGCTCCTTATTTAAATTTTTACTTCATTGTAACTGTTGTGCTACTGCTATACAGCTTTGACACGTGCTAAACATGCAGAAGCTTTCTTTTTCAAACACCAAACACAAAAAGGGGTTATTTTTTTTAGTAAAAAAAAAAAAACCCTTTTTGTGTTAGTTGTCATGTCAATCCTTTTAAACAATAATTATACAAAAATAGCGGTAACTTTTTTTTTTTTTTTTTTTGCTGAATAAAATAGCAGTAACATTAGGAGCGCGCGTTTTAAGTTGCTTGGCAAATTTGATGGAAGAGTATTAAAGCATAGTTTTCACTATCTTGTCTGGGGGGAAAAAAACACTCTTAATTTACTATAAAATAATGTATTTGAGAATCTTAAACTCTTGTGACTTAAGATTTCAGTATTTATTATAATAATGTACTTATGTATGTGATGGTTTAGAATGTAGTCAAGTTTCTAAAAAAAGAAGAAAAGAAAGTAGTCACGTTTCACTCAATCAAAGGTATCACTTGTCCATATCAAAATGAGTAACCATATATATAATAATACATATAAATGAGATATAACGTGATTTTTAAATACAAGTATGGGTGATACTGTTCTCTAATAATTTTTTTTTTTGATAACTCCAATAATGCTAACTGTTTTATTTTTTTATGGATGAAAGTATGAAACCCATCTTCCTAGCTGATGTTAGGCATCTGATATAAATTGTGAACATTTTAAAATACATTGCTGTACTTTTTCAAGTTAATTATGTTAATCATTATCTCGTCTAGTTTGCTAGTCCTAATTCAAACCCCATGTCTATCATTTAATTAGGTGATGGATTGATTTATTAGAAAAGACTAGGTGATGAATAAAGCTAGTTTGGAGAGAAACCTATATTGAGTGTGAATTTTGAAAATCTAATCGTTAAATTGTATGTTCTTATTATATTCTTCATGCATGTAAAATTTCAAAAAGATCAAAAATCAATTGCTGTTTCATCAAACAAAAGTTAAAATTTCAAATTTTTATGATCTAAAATTGTGTATAAAAAATAAGTTTATTGATAGAATAGTAAATAATATTCAATTTGAACGAAATTTGATATGCATGTTAAGAACATAAAGAATATGAAATTCAACGGTTAGATTTTCAAAATTCACAAAAAAAAAGAGATATTTGAAAAGTTTGAAAAGTTTCTCTCCAAACTAGTTTGGAGATAAACTTTGTTCGTGATGAACAAAGCATGCATGAGTATCTTAACCCCTCAAAGAAAGCTACATAATTATCAATTTTCGAAACTATTAATGAATTTATTCCCTAAAATTATTTGGAACTAATAGTTTATATTGTACCAAGATATCCACTCCAATTGGCAATAACTTTTGTTGTTATTATTGCCTTTTTTTAGTTTTTTAGTTTTTTTTTTTACTCTCTCTCTCAACCGAGCACAAGTCAATCTTTTTAATGCTTTTTCTTAAAGTGAATATATTTTTTAATAAAAAAACCTATGCAAATTGAATAATTTATAGGTAACTATTGCAACATATAATTACTACGACACATTAATAATTTACTATAAAGTAAAGAAAATTTGTTGCCCCAGCTATCAACATAAGGATGGGAAAATTAAATTTTTTTCACCTTAATCTTTCATCATGATTACACTTTAACCCATGAACTACTAAAATACACCATTAACCCCGCAATTTTAAAAATATGTTACACTTATCTGTAAATTGGTTTTTCAAAACTAAATTATATCAAATTAAACTCCAAGACATACGATAAGGGATACTAAAACAGAGTTATAACTTTGAAAGTCAAATAATGCATTTTGATATTTCAGAGAGTTACATGGTAATTGGGGTTAATTGTTAGAATGAAAATTTGTAATTTTTGGCCTATTAATATAAGGATTTCTCAATGCTCATAGTATGGTACTATCCACTAGCTCTAACCTAACTACCTGATATGATGTCTGATGCCAAAAGGAAAAAGTGTTTGAATCTATTAAGTTTTCAACAGAATGCGATGACCTAAACTATAAGTAAGCTCAAAAAACATTTTTTATTTTTGTTAAATTTTACTAATGACGTTCGATTTACGTATGTGTGTCCTCTGCAACTAGGAAATTTTAAGCCTCCAAAACCATTATGCAGAAAAAAAAAATCATTTTTCATTCAAAAAGCCAAATTCTTAGAAAGCAACAGAGAGAAAATTGGTGTGACTAATTAAAGATATCATTCGAGTAGTTTCTTACTAGTGTGTAGTGTGATTATGAAATATGAGACCTATTTGAAAAATCTTGTGAGCCAAAGTCAAGGGAAAAACATATATAGAACAGTACTCTTTCACGCTCATGACCTTAGTCGGTAGGCATCACCATAATTCACTTTTTTTTTTTTCTTTTATCCATTTTTGCATACTGAGTAAACCTTACTCTTCCCCTAGTAGTTAGTAACTTAAAGGAGATTAACACAAGGTGACGAGATGGAATATCATTTCACCTCTCTTCATAATTATATTGCTTTAAAGCAGATTAACACCAATACGCTTTTGTAGTTTGTCTTGCATCAAAATACTTTATCCTGTGGTTATCATTATTTTCCAGTACAAATTAATTATGAACTGTCAATCATACTTTGAAAAAATAAAAATCCACAGAAGATCCAAGAAAAAAGAATGGCAGCAGTCAATTTTGATTTGTTGAGCAAATAGTGTTTTACACCTGGCCTCCTTTTATGGGCCGGAATGAAAGTCAATACTTGTTTAATTCAACCTTATCATGATATGCATGGTAAGGGACGATGATGTCCAAGGGCCACGAACCAGAGTTTTTGAATTCTCAAGTTTTTACAATTAGCAACAACTGTACCACCAATTGCAATTAGTCATGAGATTAAGGGTGTGTTTGTTTTGGTTTCAAACCATTTTTTGAAATAATTTTTCGTAAATATGTGTATTTAGTAGTTACCGAAAATTGGGTCAAACTGAAAACCATTTTTGTGTTGACTGTAAAATAAGGGTTCACTCCTATAAAAGCATTTCCCGTTTTATTTTCACTTCAAACTATTTACACTCCTTACACAACACTCCAAGCTCCTCACAGATCACGCACTTCTCACATAGTCTGACGGTACTCTCCATCCTCTCTCACACGCACTCCTCTCTGATCGCACATCCAAGCACCGGCGAGTCGCACCCCAGCACCGGCGAGATCGCGCCATGAACCCACGAACCGATCGACCTACCTTGTCTACCGGCGAGTCGCACCCACGAACCGATCTCTCTCTGTCCCTCTTTCACGATTGGTCTTGTGATTTTGATTTTTTTGTTTTGATTGTTGTTTCTTGTGTTGTTTATATATTTTGATTCTCTATAATAATATTTGTTTGGATCCTAAGAAAATGTTAGAAACATGATAAAAATGGGTTTTCTAAAGCATTTTCAGCCACACAACCAAACACTAGAAAATATTTTCTAAAGCATTTTTTGGAATGCAACCAAACACTTGAAAATATTTTTCTTTTCCGAAAATATTTTACACTTAGAAAAAATATTTTACATTCAACCAAACACAGCCTAATAAACGTGGAAGTATAATTTTTATAATTTCAACAAATTCACACTTCAAAAATATGAAAAATTAGCTTATAAAAAAAATAATATGAAAAATTAGAATGTTATTACCTTTACGTCTACGCCTTTTATACTAGTTTAGAATCTCTTACATATGCATGTGTACAATTAAAAAAAAAAATGCACACACACAAATCATATATAAGTTTCTACCTAATAAATAACGATTGTTCATAGTATTATGTAAAAACTTGATATATTTGAATTATTTTTAGCTAGACAAACAAATGATATTGGAAAGAATAATTTTTCAAACTCTCTCTTTTGCTAACTTTAGAGTATATAATTAGATATATGATTGAGTTGCTTATGGTTCATTTATATTGGACTCTTCATATTTTGCACTAAATTAACTTTAGAGAATATTAATCTTATTCAACGTCATTTGCAGATTATTAATTTGTACATACCTTTAACGTATATCTCATATATATGATGGTTGATATAACGTGTAATTGTTAGATCTATGATACAGATAAAAATCCTATAAAAAAAAATGATAAGAGATAAAAAGTACACACACAAAACAAACAAGGTACATATAAAAGATATGCCTACATATATAGATGAGCTGATTTTTCAAAACAATATGCTATGCATGGTTTCTAGTTTCTAACTACTATATATCATAAAACTATACTAATTCTCTCTCTCATCATAACATGTTTCAACTTTCAACGTGATTAACATGAAATTAAACCAAATCATATATATATGGTACCGGTTGAGTGAAATCTGTATTTACTGAGTAAACTTGACAAAGTGAGCAATGATCAAAAGCAGCTGCTAGCTCAGCTTCTCCTCCTTTTTCGTCTCTCTCTCTCTCTCTCTCTCTCTCTCTCTCTCTCTGCATATGATGATGACAGTATGTATGTTCCGTTCCCAATTAAGTTGTTTTCTCCATTAGGTGTGTGAGTGGAAGGTTCCTAAAACCCAAAGTTACCGTACGCTTCATATATTTTTGTGAATGCATGATTAACAACCATCCAAAAACAGTGGAGTCAGTAATATTACATATATGGTAAAACTATGTGGGGGCATTTGGGCCTTGTTTTTCTTTTTATTTTATTCTTCAGCGTGCAAGAATCATCAACTTATGAACAATCATCCAAAAACTTTTTTTTTTACAACCGCTGCTGTTCCAATATTCTCTTATCTTCATGGATCCACCATGTTTAATTTGATTCCTCGAGAATTTCAACAAACCCCATTTCCTTTTAGAAGATTTGACAAGTGACTCGATTTGCTAACCAAATCGCTTTCAAAAAATCTAACTCCCACTTGCTTTTTTTCTTTCCATTATTAGTATTACGTTATATCGTATTAATTTGTTTAAAAATCACAAATTAATCTCTTAACTTATATATTAAAGTATGTTAAACACACAATATTGTAATATGTAGTATGCATTTCGCTTGAGCTTATTTAATTTTTTACTAATGACTTTTTATTAAAAATATGCTAAAGTATACTTATATTTTAAAAAAAGTGAAAAAAAAAAGTTTTAAAAAACTATACATAAAAACTAAAAGTTAATCAAATAAGTTTGAGACAAATAGATACTTAAATGGACTCTAAATTTTAATTTATTATTTTCAAACTATAAAATTTATTCATTCAATACATCCCTAATTATTGAGGTGAAAGGGGTTCAAGTGATAGTGTAGCGGTAATGACATCAATTTTGTGCCTCATTTTTGTTGTTTGACTCCTATCCCCTCCCCACTATCTACTTTTAAAATAAAATAAAAAAAGATTAAAACACACTTTTAGCCCTTATAATTTGAAGTTGTTTTTATTTTAGTCAATTTACATTTCAAAATTTACATTTTGGTCCTTCATATTTGATTTTTTTTTTTTTTTTTTTTTTTAATGTTGGCTTTGTCGTTCATTTTTGTTAGATACATTTTGGTCCTTCATATTTGATTTTTTTTTTTTTTTTTTTTTTTAATGTTGGCTTTGTCGTTCATTTTTGTTAGTAAAGTGGTGACACCTAGCATTATAGAGGTGATGTGTCTTAATAGACAACACTAATTTGGCACATAACAATAGAAGTACTAACATAATAGACTTATATAGGTGACATGTGTTAATGGATAACACTTATCTAAAACTTATAAACCAAAATACTAATAAAAATGGACTTATATGAGTGACATGTCTTAAAAGATGACATTTCTCTGGCTCTTAACATACCAAAATTACTAATATAAAATGGACCCAAAATATGAAAATGAAATTAAACATGAAGTGTTTAAAAAAAAATTTGAAATGTAAAAATCTAAAATGAAAATGACCTCAAATTTTATGGGCTAAAAGTATACTTTAATTAAAAAAAGTATAAAAATCAAAATTTTTTATATGAAAATACTATAATTTTTATTTTTTTATTTTTTAATAAACAAACACGCACATACTAGAGAGAGAAAATGAAGTAATTATATGAAATTTATGAGAAATAAATTTTAGCTAAATCAACTAGTAAAATTTAATATCGTTGAATAAAATATATCAATTTAAAAATCGGCTATGCCAATAACTAATTGATATTTAAACCTAATTATAAAATGCAATCGTTACATCCTAGTTTAATGTCTATCTTATCTATTTAAAATAAATAAATTTAATAAAGAAATAGTAATCAAAGGCAATAGGGATTTAGATCCCATGCAATTATTGAACGGTGCAAATACTGTGGGCGTGTGAGATGTAAAAGTTAAGTAGAAGAAGAAATAATAAATAAATAAATAAAAAGTTAAAAAAGTTTTTGATTCAAGGGCTGGGATTGGAAGTGAGTTTTTAATTTTTAATCTCAGCCATTGGTTGGGTGACCAAATCTGGATCTGGGCAAGAGTTGCAGGAGTCATTGATGGAGTAACAAGTGTCATGTCACATTACTATTTACTAAAAGCTAAGCGCGAATGCGTGATGCACGGTGGCTTATAAAGAAGTTAGGAGAGAGAAATTTTTATCAATGATTGCTTCTCAAAAGCCTAAAAATATTCCTTGGTTGAATCTTTTAAAATTTAAAGTAAAACAGAAAGCATAAAAAATAAAAATAAAAAGGGATATTTCTTAGGAATTTACTATTAGTATATCGTGCTTCACTACTGGACTTTAATTTGGTTCCTATGATTAAGAAAGAAAGATATCATATATATGAGGTGGAGAATGTAGATGCTGGGTATCTATATATGTAAAGGTGAGCCCTCCTCTTCCATGTGAATCACATTTTCTAAGTATTTAACTAAACGAATATTATTGCACATTATAGTTAAAAAAAAAAAAAAAAAGCCAAAGTACGTATGTACTCTCAATAAAAAATAAAAAAAGATGTTTGTGGAGAAATGAATTACTAAAAGAGGAAAGAGCTTCAAAGTACGTATGTGGATGGAAATACCAATAACCACAAATTTGAGATGTCCTATATTAATCATAGATGTATCCTATATGTATGGAGGGCCACCTAAATTAAGCTTTTGGCCACTTGACGCATGGCCGTTTGCGGTGTAAGATCAAGGCTAGCTGATGATGAAGAAGCAACATTTCACAACTTGTATGCCTGTCTATATATAAGAGACGACTGATGTCTGATGATGATGATGAAGAAGAAGTAACATTTAACAACTTGGGTGTTGGGACCATCCATCCTCATGACATTTGCAACGTGACTGACATGCATGTGAGTGAGATTCTTGCGTCTCTTTCTTTCTCACTTGTAATTGTCTATCATATATTCTCATCACATAAATTATTGTTATAATTTTTTTTTATACAAGATAAAAATTCTACTCTAATTTAATTTAACTATATATGTGTGTGAAACTCAATTTTGAAGACTTAAATTCCGACCCTTATCTCCCATCACAAATTAACCCATCAAAGAAACACAAATATTAATGTAGAATATCAGTTACGCATGCCTTTAACTACTACAAAATTACTTCATTTTATTTGGAAGCAAAGCTATGATTGATGATCTTTTTAATTTATAAGTGTATCGTCAGAGATATTTGTTTGGGGTTTACTTTATATTGTACTAGTAATACAATACATGAATTGCAAGCCTATCTTTTGTTATGTCCTAATTAATGGCATGTTTAGATGTTTAAAAAAGGAGGGAGAGTAGAGTAGAGGGAGGGAGAGTAATCTAATTACCTTATTTGAAAGTTTTTTAAGGAATGAGGGGGAGGGGTTTGGAGGGGTTTCAACTCCCTCTAACCCCTCATTTTTAATTCCCAAAAATTGGAGAGATTTGGAGGGAGAGTAGAGTAGATAAATTATTGTCCAAGTAAATTCCCTAATTTACCATTTCTAACAAATTAATAATAGACCAATGTTGCAAATTCATTTTCAAATAGGGGTAAATTTGTCTATTTTAATTATTTCCTCTCTTCTACATCCTAATTTTTAAAACATCCAAATAAGAGGAAGAGCTAATTACTGTCTTCCTCCTTACTAATTTTAAAAACATCCAAATAAGGTAGAGGGGAATCATTCCCCTTTACTCTCCTCCCCACTACTCTCCTCTTCTCTACTCCCCTCTACTCTCCTCCCACTCTAAACTTCCAAACAGGTCATAAGGCTGCCTTAATTTCAAGGGTTTTCTATTGTGTATGTAAGCCTCTAAAATTGAATCAAAATAATTTTGTTGTACTCTCTCTCTCTCAATAACAATTCTAATACGGTGTACTATGTCCTTGTCTACTTCCCCAAAGGTCATCACCTCACTCACATGCCTCACTATGACAATGTCTTTTGACTCCCATAATACTCTCCTTTGTTAATGTCTTCTAGCCTACAACGGTGTCTTCTCCTCGATATATATATATATATATATATATAAATGTTGCCATCATCTAGCCACCATCTGTTGCCTACTGCCACTAGTACTACGTACCATCGTTTATCTCATGTCTGTCATCATTTCTCTATCGATGCCCTCCAAGCACTAATGCACCTATATATCCTTAGGCCATACCAACCATCCTCTAGTCACTAGTCCACCAGTCCTCCAACTATATTTTGACCACAATTAATTGCTAATAGTTTCCATTAAGTACATCTAACAATTATCTCTCATATAGTGGGTTCTAGTTAGCTCAACTGGTAAAGTTTCTAGTGGTTAAATAAGATATCTGTGATTCAATATCCGCCTACACTAAAAACCAATTGATGTTTTGCTCTAATGATAAAAAACTATCATTAAGAGTAAACGTCATAAGTTAAAACTCTCTAAAAATAAAAATAAAAAATAAAAAACCTATCTCACACATTCCACTTCACATTAAGCTCAATCCATTCTATATTATATATATTTGATCTGACGACAACATTTTTTTCCCTAATTACTCAAGGCATCCTTAAAATTATGCCTTGAGTTTGAAGGGAAATGTTAGAGATATTAGTACTACATTAAATCTATTGTAAGCTTGTCTTGTGCTACTATAAGGTCAATTCACATGAAGATTAGGGCTAGTCTTTATAAATATCCTTAATTTACTTAGTATATGGTACACATCTTAATAATAAAGATATAGTTTCTTAAGGGCTTTCTATTCTAGACGCAGGTCTCTAAGGCCTAATCACGTTAATTCTATTAGGAATGGCACTAGGGTAGGATGTGGGGTGTCGTATCCTTGTCCCATCCCCTCCTTAGGAAAAAGAAAACTTGAGCGATGTAGAAGTAGGACAAGCCAAGACAACATTTCTATGCTAATGAGATAGAGATGATAGAAATATGATTGAGGTGACAATGAGAATACCAAGAGAGAGATGAGTGCCGATCTTGAGATAATAATAGAATAGGTCTAATAAATAAATTATAAATGGATTATGTATAAAAAAAACTAAATTATATAAATAAATAATTTCAATAAGATTTGTGTGATTTCATATAAATTAAAATATGCATGTATATTTCAATTCACACAAATCTTTTGAAAATTATTTCCATTGTTATCTTTCCATTGTATTATTTCATTATCTTTTAATTCTTTTTTATGAATTATTGTTGATTTGTGCAATTTTATATAAATTTTAATTATCTTATATTTTTATATTCTTAATAGTATATTTAACAAAAGATTCTAGGTGAGGTTTAAATTCTCTCTCTCTCTCTCTCTCTCTCTCTCTTTCTCTCTCTCTCATATCCAATTCAATATTTTTACTAGAATTTAGAATTAAAAATATTTGGAATTAAAAAAAAAAAAAACTATCTACTATATAAAATTATAATATGATAAGAATAAATATTTTTAAAACAGAAAAAATTTTAATTTAATTTATCAAAGGCACTGATGCAACTTTACTTAATAATATAATCATGTAACAATCTTCACTTGTAAAAAAAAAAAAAAAAAAAAAAAAAAAAAAAAAAAAAAAGACAAATTCAACACATAACTTGATAAATTAATACAAATCAAATAAAGATTAATTTTATATAAAGAATCATGTATCATGATTCATGTATAAAATTTTATATATAAGAAAGAGATAAATTTTTCAAAAGGAGTATTGAGAGAGAAAGAGGGATTGTTTGTGTGTGAAAGATTTAATGACTAATGTTGACAATCTATGTTGTGGATCCTATGGGAGACTAACTTATGAAAGTTGAAATCCCAAGTTGTTATGAAAAATTAATTATCAATAATGATTTAGTACATTCAGATAATTTTTTTTTATAGAACATTTTAGAATTTTATTTGAGTGAATTTATATTATCCTATAATTTTGGAAGCTTTATTGAAGTGAGTAAGCTTACATATCCACGTTTTTTTCCCCAAAAAAGAAATTAAGTGTGCGTTTGGGAAGCGCGTTTCTGCTTTCCAAACACACGTTTGCGTTTCCTTTTTTTTTTTGCTTTCAGCTGAAACAATTGACTTTTCAACCGTGAACAGTGCATTTGTGCATTGTTCATGGACCCATAAATATCACTTTTTAATAACTTTTTCATTAAAAATGGGTTCCACGATACTATTCACTCATTTAAAAATTATTTTGCTACAGTATTTTTTACTTTCAGTTTTCAGTTGTATCCAAACGGACTATATTAATTAAAAATTTGGGGGAAATCCAGTAGTTGATCAATCGAATTAGCTAGCTAGCTAGCTAGCGGGGCACACACCTCATGGCAATATATATAAATTTATATTGGTAGCAAAAGTCACCAAAGTTGGGTAAACTAGGCTTTTCGAAGATCACCTGGCCTGCCGCGGTTGGATGTTTATTCTTAATTAAATTTAAACAGAGAGACGTTAGACGTACATAAATACCAAAATTGATGTGACATCTTTAGCACAAATCGTGCATGATATCAGACCATGAACACTGTTAACTTCACACGCAAAAATCATATATATATATATATAGGTCTATTTGTTATTTGATTATTTTGTTAAAATTGAAAATTTTTTATTAAAGGTACTATAAATAAATATAAAAATTAACCAAAATAGTACAGTGAAACTTATAAATAATACCAAAAAGTACAATAAAATTTATGAATAATAATAAAAATAAACTGAATAATAAAATAAGTTGACAAAATTAATCACGTTAAAACGCCCCTCATAATCTTAGATAGATCTTAAATGGATTTCATGATCTCCTTTTACAACTACACAACCCTTAGGGGTGGGTCCTACTAAAATTTGGAATTTTGGGAGTAAATGAGGAAAAATTTGACAAAAAGACGAGAGAGAGAGAGATAGATCAAGATGCTCATCTAAATTCCTCAAATAATTGAAAACGACAATGTCTTACAATCACGTGCCCACTTTATACATCACATAATGTAATAGTGTGTGGTCATTTTCAATTTTTTTCCGTACTTTATTAATTATATGCCGTACCACTTCTTCCCTTCTCTTCTCTTCCCTTTCTAGAGTAATGCTCAAGTGATTGCCCGTCCTCATATCATATGTTCCAATCAAACCAAATTTTTGGTTAATTTGGAAATTACAGATTTCATAAATTGTGAGAGAGAGAGAGAGAGAGTGATGGAATTATCCCAGATGTTTAGCTCATTCTAGAAATTAACACATATTCCATTTTTATTCTCTTTAAAAAAAATCCCATAGGTGTCCCATTTCATCTTTATAAATGAAGGTCGTCTAGATAACAAATTTTCTATAATATTCATATATAAATTATTATTCTAAACTTCTTGGAAATACAAATCAAAAGAAACAAAGAAAACTAATATAGATAATGTATATCCCACGTTATGAAGAAAAACCTAAAGTTGTATGAATGATTTTGGTTGAGAATTTTTTTTTCTTATAGATATTATGGGGTTTAAAATGTATGATGTTCTCTTCATGTTAATTAATCTTAACTATCAAGTCAATATACCAACGCATTTCTTTCTTGTGTAGGTGAAATATGAATTCAAATCTTTTATTCAAAAACAAAAAAAAAAAATTATCAATCACATGGGACCCTTACATAATAATGTGGTCATATTCAATTTTCCGTAACTCATATGCTTTACCACTTCTTCCCTAGAGTAATGTTGAAGCGATTGCCCACCCTCAAATGTAGCAATCAAGAAAATTTTGGTTAGGAAAACTACAGATTTGAGAAATTGATAGAAATGGAATTATCTCAGATGTTAACTTCATTCTAGAAATACATGTTTATTGGTTCTAAAAACAATCCACCATCGGTATCCAGATTCATCTTGATAAAGGTCTAGAGAACAAATGTTCTATAAAATTCAGATATAAGTTATTATTCAAAACTCTTAGAAACAAATAAAAGGGGACAAAGAATCTTAATTAATATCGATAATATATAGCCAAAGTTATTAAAAATCTAAAGTTGTATGAATGATTATGGTTGGGACTTATATTCTACTTATAGATCTATGATGGGATTTGAAATGTATGGTGTCCTCTTAACCATTAAATCAATACAACAACGAATTCTTTTTGGTAGGTGAAATTCAAATCCAAAACCCTTTTTTTAAGACAATAAATTTTACTAGGTCATTTATATGGAAATGCTTTCACCTGTAAATTCTTGCGCCTTTTCATTCATTCATATGCAAGTTACCATTGAGCATTGAGGTTTTTGAAAATGAAGAATTAAAGCAAAGGTTATCTCATTCTCGTGTAACCTTAGCACAAAATAAATAATTGTAAAAAAGGCCACAAAATTCACTGGCGGCTCCACATGGAGTCCAGGGTGGTCACAAGACCACCCTGACCTGACAAAAAAATTAATTATTATATATAAATTTTAAAAATTTTATGATTTTATTATCCTTAAAAAATATTTGTAATCACCCTAAAATTTTTTACACTCAACATAATTAATTTTTGGATAAAATTTGGCAATAAACTTGATTGTAGACTAAGACTACAACTCCACTCAATATATATATATATATATATTGGATGTGAATTGTGACAAATTCACCATTAGATTAGATTTTCTTCTTATATCCTCTATATTTGCCAAATTTCAAAAAAATCAGAGATTAATAGTTATGTCATCAATCAAATCTTTAAATTTTGAGTTTTTGTAGTCTAAAATTACATAAAAATTTAAGTTTATGAATCAAATAGTAAATAACATTCGATTAACATGAAATTTAACATGTGTTTTAAGAACAAAAAAAAAACATGTAATTCAATGATTATATGTTCAAAATATGTAGCTATATTAATTTATTTAGTGAGAGTTGTAGTTTTAGGCTACAATTATATTTGTAGCTAAACTTTTTCTTTGAATTTTGGCATTCTTAACAATATATTAAGTCATTACAAACAAAAAGAAAAATCCCAATAAATTTTTTATCTAACTAAAATTTTGAAAGAGATGTAACTTATAACATTAATAATGAAATTATCATGTAAAGATTTTAAAATAAGAAAATTTGTAAAAAAAAATTTGTTAGACTTTATGTATTTGTGTGTGTGCGCATTTTGGTCAATATATGAAATTATCTTTTTATTATAGTTTGGTCAATAATGACCATCCTGAAAAATATTTATGAAGCCCCCACCGACAAAATTGCCTAGTATACCCAACAATCTCAATCGTGTTGCTATGAGTGTTTAACCCCAAGGCGTAAGAGCGGAAAAGGAGAAACGTACGTGTACCGTGTACGTAGCACTAGCGCCAATGAATTTGTTTCCTGTTATGTAAATATGTTTTACACTTCCAATTCCTTTTATTAGGATATGAATTATGAAGACGACACTTTTTTTTTTATAACCATCTGGTTAAGAGAACATAGAGAAATTCATACAGTTTTTGGTTTCATTGATTCTGGGAAGATGTAGACAATATATATGTATATAGAATAAAATTGTGGGAGATTGGGTGAGTTTATAATTATGCATGTGGCCAAATCTAAAGCAGCTGACACAGCATCTCAATTGCAAATAGGAACGAAACCAAGACTTAACAAAAGAAAAAAAGAACAAAACAAAATGGCCCATTTCGTATTGTCCTGTCCATGTGCCTAAACAGGGTATTTCGTGCCTCCTCATGGCATCATCCACAGAATCTTGGTCTAACTCTAAACTCTAATCTATACAGTGCTCCACAAAGATTGAATTTCTAGTGTATCCAACTTAGGCTCACATCACTGTCACGTTAGTTATTATTATATAATTAAACTCCTTAATAAATTAAAGTTCCCAATATGTATAAAATTTAATCGAGTAAACCTACCATATATATATATATTTATTAGGTTTAGCTAAGGACACATAACTTCTTCTTTTTTTAATATTATGTTTAATTAAGAGGATCATCCTTGCTTGGTGAGTGGTGACACCTTAGTCTACCCTACCTAAGATGTATTTTTAACATTAACATGATAATATCAACAACTCGATCATTGCATGATTGATTGAGTTTCCCCCAAACTAAATCAAGAGTAAGATTTTTTTTTTTTAAAAAGAAATATCGTGTTCTGCTACAATGCAAACATTGTTAGTAGAGTCAACAAGACAGGGCAAAGACAACAACAACAACAAAAAGAAAAAGAAAAAAAGAAGACAATAAGATAGATGGAAGAAGAGTTCCAGGTTAAATGCATGGGGATTCCAATGCATGCAGGAGCAGGACCACCAGTATCTGGATAATTAATCACATTGAAGCAGACCTATTTGTATGAGTAGTAGTCGTGTCGAAGCTTGTTAGTTTTCCAATTGGCCTCCATCATTACCTACCTGCAAGCAATTGCCAGCTTGTTTGTCTTCTGCATTGGCAAATATCAGCCATATATACCTGCCTTCTTGCAAGAAGAACAATTAATGATTTGCTCAGTCAAGTTACTTATTGCTATCTACAAGTGCTTCTCTTATACTGGCTACCAGACGTGTCTATATATGCATGGTACATGTCCCGGGCATTCCAAGTGGAACATTCCCTAGCCCTAGCTTATTTAGCTAGCTACCCCTACCCATGTCTTTTTATGCAGATACAAATTAAGTTTGCCCACCACCCGCATTACTCAGTTTGTGAGAAGTTACTCGGTTATATCCAAATGCTACTTATACATACATACATACATACATATATATATATATATATATGCACGCTGAAATAAAGATGTTTTCCCACTGTTAGAAGTATAGATTTGCCTGCAAAACCGCTTTTTACCTGGAGGCCCGATCCAGATTCTAGACTAGCTGGTTGGGTTGAGGCCCATCAAACCAATAAGGTAGCTAGACCAACTCAACGGCGAAAATAGCCAAATAACACATTTTTGTAAACTATGTTGTAATTTAACACTGTTTTGAAAATATGTAAGGATCTACCACTTTTTGAGTACTTGAGTTTGACAAAATTGAGTTTTCCATGATAGTCGAGTACCATAAAAAATGTTCCAGCAAATTTGAAGTATATTTTTTCAAATAACTCGAGCTTTTGGAACCTGAGCTTCACGGCAAACTCAAGTTTTATAAACTCAAGTTTCAAAAAGGTGATAGATCCTTACATAACAGTAGTAGATTGCTAATTTTTTTGCTAAGTAGTGGTAGTAGGCCATTTTCACCCTGACTCAACACCCGAAACTAAAGTCCAACCAACCCAAAGAAAAGGCAAGTTGTTGGCTACCATTTGGTTAGCCTCAGCCACATATCCCCGCCTTGAATTGCATGTACCATCCAACCTACGTTGATAGTTAACTGACTCAGAGCCCCACAAAGGTTGAGCTTGATTGAGGGTACCCTATCCAATTTAGGTAGGTCAATTACAATACACTCGTTTAAAAGAGAAAACTTAATTTGTGGTTTGATACTCTAAAAGTATAGTGACATGATACTCTCTTTTCTCGCATAATGAAATTTATTATGATGTAAAAGAAGAAAGTACCCCATATAGTTGTACTCCTTATGAAATACTTAATGATGTTTTCAAAAAAGAGTGGCCATAAAACCTCATTGCCTTTCACATCGTCATT
>NW_027069664.1:660713-670767 GCF_002906115.3 Quercus suber
TGGAGAATGAGAAGATATGCAAGCCTATGGTAGATCATTTCTATTGGAATGAATTTGAGCGAAACATATACCCTTCAAACACATGAGAGTCGAGTGTTTATTTCCGTGAGGGTCTACATATTTAGTTTACTCCATCTTCGAGTGAAAATGCTTTCTAAGTAATTGTAAGTTGTTTAAGAATGTTTGTTCATGATATGTTATGAGTTTTGAAGAACTTGGTTGTTCTTTGTTGATGGCGTTGCAACCTTGGTGTTTTTGGGAAAGTGAATTTGAGTTTTGCCTAAAGATGAGCAAAAGCTAAATGTGGGGGAATTTGATGAAAATGCAAATTGTCATATTTTTCTCCCTTAATGTTTAGTCATTTATATTTATTTGTTACTTAAATGTACTCATTATTCTTATATTTTGATTTAGGATGCAAATGAAGGCAATAAGTGCAAGACGTAGCTAATTGGGCGATTTTGGACTGTTTCGACATCATTTCGTAATCTGGGCATAACTCTCTCATCAGAGCTCCGATTGAGATGATTCAAGATGCTATGTAATGCCAAGAAAAAGCTCTACAGCTTTCGTGTTTTGAGTTTTGAGAGATACTAGACATATCAAGGTCGAAATTAGGCACCTACACTGCTGACATTCTGGAATATTCCTTCGCCTGAAATTCTAATACCTGATGCGGTTTATTTTCAAAAGCTTCCAGATCTAGTGCACAAAAATTCCAGCTGAAAAACACCATTTTCCTAGTTATATTAGGACTTTGTTTTATTTTTAATATTTTCCTTAATTAGTCAAATTTGGATATTATTATTTAGAATATTTTTAGGAGATTTTGTAGGCTTGGGAAAGGGGGAATTAACGTGTAAAAGAGAGGAGGAGAAATTAGATTGGAAACACACCTCTCTCTCCCCTCTGCTCTAACTTCTCCTTTGAGCTTTCATCATGACCCTACTTGGCTAAAATTTTATACTTGGTCGAAGGAAACTGAAGTCTCGGAATCAATAAAACTGTGAGATCTAATTTGTTTTTATTGTTCAATTTATGCTTTGAATATCGGATGTTTTTCTGTGCCTATTTTCATGATTGTCTCATTAAATTACTAGGAGGCCTACTAGTTTATTATTCATTGCAATCTATTGCTAGGTTAGATATCAACTCCGTAATTGTTTGATCTCTCTA
Organism: Quercus suber; assembly: GCF_002906115.3. Classification (NCBI taxonomy): domain Eukaryota; kingdom Viridiplantae; phylum Streptophyta; class Magnoliopsida; order Fagales; family Fagaceae; genus Quercus; species Quercus suber. The sequence goes on from NW_027069664.1 coordinate 661,890, forward strand.
ATTTGTGAAGCAACCAAGATTTAATGATTTGTTGCGTCTGAAATTATTAGATCTTAGTAAGAACGCTCGACTAAATTAAATGCATCTGCTTGTGCTTGTGTTGTTTATCTTCATCGATCTCTCTAATTCTTAAGACTGCTGCTAGATTAAACTTTTAGCGCTTGTCTTGGGTTATTTAGTAGTTAGGGTTAATTAGATCACTTATTTTCTAATTAACTGTGACTAAGGAGAAATAGGAAAATAGTTCCAACGGTGAATATTCAAAGTGTGAATTGATATGTGCTTGCATCGATGATCAATTATAATATTCCGATGGTGGATGTTGACTTAGACCAAGGTCTGTTCTCTTGATTGATTTTGATACTTTGATTTAAATTGTTCCTTAGTTGTTTTTCTTAAAATTCTTTCCCTTATACTCAACCCCCCCCCCCTCCCCCCAAAATCCTTGTTCATGTAGCACAAAACTAGGCTAGATACTTTTTGTGGGAACGATCCTCACTCATACTACTACATGTATTTTTTGGAATATAGGTTTTATTTTTGGTTGCCTGCGACAGCACACCAAATTATATATATATATATATATATAAAGGAGTGCACAGTAGTTTTCCAAAATCTTCTTTAAATAATTAGATTGATGAAAAAAAGAAGAAGGCCATTAACAGTTCTGTATATTAGCTTTCCCTAAATCTTTCACATCAACATTATTATTATGTAACTTTTTTGATAGCATTCATAAACTCTATATTAACTAATAGACCAGATAATTGCAATCGTCCAAACGGTCCAACCTGGACGAAGAAGGGTGCCATAAAGACAGCCATTCAATGCCCTAACGGTTACGTATTGACGAGGAGACCATTGGAACCACCATTAAGGCCACATTAAGCAGGCATGAGGCGTTACAAAGAAAGCAATCAAGCCACCATTAAAGAAAGCCAACGGCTAGCAAGAAGAAGAGCCTATTTATAGGCTCCCCAAAGCTCAAGACAAGGTACGGATAATATCCACTCTTATATATGAATTCTTTCTATTCTCAGATTAACTCAAAAACCCTTTTTTTCTAACTTTGTCATCGAAGACTTCATGGTTAGCACCACACCAGTGACCACCTGAGAGAATTCCTATTTGCAGTTTCTTGCAGGACCTCTGACGAGCTCGTGTTGGGAACCCTCTAGACCAACCTAATTACTAACGATTTTAGCATCATCAGTTTGGCATCATCTGTGGGGATGACAACTTCAGACCTTTGTTTGAAAGCGTAGTTCCGTTCGACTCTAAGATCCAAATGGAGTCCAATACACCACAAGATTCTACAGCATTAGCTTTGCAAATCCAAACCTTTACAGCTAGCATGGAAGAACTCACTAGGCAGAACCATGAGATGAGGTTACAATTGCAAAAGGACGAAAATTGCTCACCCACGAGTATTGGGACTAACAGAAACAATGACAAAGATAGCCACAGAAGAGATGATTCTCGACAACCAAACTTCCAGATGAAGCAAACTCAGATCTCCTTAAGAACATGAGGAAGGAGATGGATGAACTGAGAAATGCGATGAAGGAAAAGATAGATAGAAACTTGGACTGGATGGTTAGGATGACAGACTTCCCCTTCACTATAAGGATTTTGGAGTGTCCCTTGCCACCGAAGTTTCGACTTCTGCAGCTTGAGTCATTTGACGGCCTGAAAGACCCGTTGGATCACATAACCTCTTGCAAGACAACCTTGAGTCTACTACAGACCCTAGTTAAGATCTTATGCCGCTCTTTTCCTACCACCTTCAATGGGGTAGCATGAGTGTGGTTTAGCAAACTGGCAACCTCGTCCATCGACAACTTTGAACAGCTAGGCAGTTCTTTTGTGTGCCACTTTGTTGGCGGGCAACGTCAAAAGAGGCCGCGGATCACCTACCCACCATCAGGCAAGGTGAAAGAGAATCCCTGAGGTCATATGTGAAGCGTTTTACTAGAGAAGTGCTAGAGGTTGACGAAGCTGATGACAAGGTGTAGTTAACCACTTTTAAAGCTGGGCTGAAATTTAGAGAGTTCGTAGTAGCCCTCATGAAAAGTCCTCAGCAGACGATGGCCGAGATGCTATTGAAAGCTTAGAAGTACATGAATGCAAAAGATGCCCTAGCTATGATAGGAGGAGAGAACACGCCTAAAGAAAAGGAGAGCACTAGGGAATACCAAAGAGGACATAAGAGAGAAAGAGGGGACCATCAGACCAACTCTAATGGGAGTAAGAGGAGAGACAATAAAATGCCACGAATAGTAAAATTTACTCCTTCGGTTATGCCTGTTGAAAAAATTCTGATGCAGATTAAGGACGATCACCACCATAAGTGACCAAAGCCATTGCACTCCTCACCCAATGTACAAGACAAGAGGAAATATTGCCGTTCCACAAGGATCACAGCCATTACACTGAAGATTGTAGAGACCTGAGGGAGCAGATAGAAGAACTAATTTGTAAAGGGAAGCTATAGAAATTTGTAAAAAAAAAAGGAGTCCAGCTGATCTAGAGATGATAGCAAAAAGAGGCCTGAGACTAATCCTAGGGACGAGGATAATTCGTATAGTTGTCCACAAAGCACGATAGAAGAAATAAAGACGATCACTGGGGGACTGTCCAGTGGTGGATCCTTTAGATCCCTCAACAAGTCACAGCAGAGACATGTAAATAGTGACCACAGGATACCTCCCTTGAAACAAAAAAGCAAGACAGGCATAGACATCCTGTTTTCAGAAGAAGATGCCAGAGGTGTGAAGCAACCACACTACGACCCCTTGGTTATCATGCTCATGATAGAAGGATTCAACACCAGATGAGTTCTTATAGATAATGGCAGCTCTGCTGACATTATCTACGTTTCAACTTTCCAATAGCTGAAAGTGGATCCCTAAAGATTGTGTCCTTTCGAATCTCTCCTCATCAGTTTCAACGGAGACCAAGTATACCCTAGATGGATAGTGACACTGACGGTCACAGTAGGATCACATCCCCTACAATTAACCCGATAGCTTGACTTTTTGGTGTCGGATTGCCCATCATTATACAATGTGATTATTGGAAGACCTACACTTAACCGTTGGAAGGGAGCAATGTCTACGTACTGCCTGAAGGTGAAATTTTTAACGGAGTATGGCATAGGTGAGGTGAAAGGAGACCAAGTGCTAGCCAGGGAATGCTATCAAGCAGTGCTAGCTGCAAAGGAGAACCATACTTGGATGATTGAGGAGGAGGAAGAAAAGAAGATAGAAGCCTTGGAAACTGTGGAACTGGTGGACGGAGAGCCAGCGAAGATGACAAAGATAGGGACAAACCTGAATCCTTAGATAAAGGAGAAGCTGGTACAATTCCTTAAGAAAATTTTGGATATCTTTGCATGGAGTCATGAAGACATGCCCGACATAGCAATAGAAGTCATCCAACATCGTCTAAATGTAAACCCTAAGAGAAAGCCTACCCAACAGAGGCAACGAGTCTTTTCCCCTGAGCGGAACAAGGCCATCATGGACGAAGTAAATAAGCTACTTGCAACTGATTTCATCCGAGAGGTCTACTACCCAGACTGGCTAGCCAATGTCGTCTTAATGAAGAAATCAAACGAAAAGTAGAGGATGTGTGTGGACTTCACGGACCTAAATAGTGCTTGCCCAAAAGATAGCAGGACATAAGCTCCATAGCAGGACATAAGCTCCTCATGTTTATGGACACATTCTCAGGCTACAATGATATTAAAATGTTAGAAGAAGACCAGGAAAAGACTGCCTTTATCACCAACTAAGGGCTTTACTGCTAAAAAGTGACGCCCTTTGGGCTAAAGAATGCAGGAGAAACTTACAAAAGTTCAGTTAACAAGATGGTTAGCAAGCAAATTGGGAGAAATATGGAAGTGTACGTCGATGATATGCTCGTCAAGACCAAAGAGGAACATACACACTTAGACGACCTTAAGGAAACCTTTACAACCCTCAAGCAGTACCAAATGAGGTTAAATCCTAACAAGTGCATCTTTGGGGTCTCATTAGGAAAATTCATGGGGTTTATTGTGTCCCAAAGAGGAATAGAAGCTAATCCAGAGAAGGTGCAGGCTATATTGGAGATGACTTCACAAAAAATAGTGAAGGAAGTGCAGAAGCTGATGGGAAGTCGTGGCCCTCAATAGGTTCATCTCCAAAGCCATAGACAAATGTCTACCCTTATTCAAACCCTGAATAAATCTTTTACTTGGACAACTGAGTGTGAAGAAGCCTTCTAGGAGCTAAAGCGTTATTTAAGCAATCCTTCCCTCCTAGCGGTATCAACCACAGCCGTGAGTGCAGCGCTTATTCGAGAAGAAAATAAGGTACAGCTTCCTGTTTACTACGTCAGCCAAGCATTCCAAAGAGTTGAGGCAAGGTATCCATGCATTGAGAAGATCATCTTTGCCCTAATCATTGCTTCATGCAAGCTTTGTCCATACTTTCAGGTAAACCCTATTTCGGTAATGACGGATCAACCAATAAGGAAGTCGATGAACAAACCTGAAGCTGCAGGAAGAATGGCGCAATGGGTAGTCGAGCTGAGACAGTTTAACATCAAATACCATGCCAAAACAACAATTAAAGCCCAGGCATTAGCTGATTTCATTGTCAAGTTCACTCTGCCAGAAGACGAAAAGTTCCAGGACGATTCAAAAAAATGGACGATCCAAGCAGATGGCTCGTTAGTTAAGAAAAGATGAGGAGTTGGGGTCGTCATTAACAATCCAAAAGAAGAAATCCTCAAGTACGAGGTACAACTTCAGTTTCCGGCCACCAACAATGAGACAGAATACGAAACTATACTGACAGGACTCAAGGTTGGAAAGGCTTTGGGGGCCAAGAACATACTCCTTAAAAGTGATTCCAAGCTGGTAATAGGGCAAATAAAAGGAGAGTCTGAGGCAAAGGAAGGCAGTTTGCAAAAATACCTCAGGTTAACGAACCACCTTATCCAAGAATTCGATCAGGTAGACTTTGTGCAAGTCCCCCAAATCCAAAACTCAAAAGCAGACAAAGTAGCAAGGCAGGCATCATCAAAAGAAGGAACAGGGTCCCTCGACTTGAAAGAAGAAGTTCAAAAATATCCAAGCATTAAAGGACTCACACTTTTGCAATTCGAGACCAAAGTAGTTGGACGACTCCAATCTTCTCTTTCCTTCATGATGGACGACTCCTAGCAAACACTGACGAAGCAAGGAAGATCAATAAGCAAGCAGTCAAGTTCACAATCTTGAATGACGTTCTGTATAAAAGGGATTCTCCATGCCTTACCTGAGGTGCATCGAGGAAGAAGAAGCTAAGTATATCTTGGAGGAGGTCTATGAAGAAATATGTGGAGACCACGCGGGCTTGAGATCCCTGGTAAGCAAAATCATTAGAACAGGTTATTTTTGGCCCACTATGCAGAAGGATGTGAGGGAGTTTGTCGAAAGATGCAACTAGTGCTAGAGGTTCAAGAACGTCCAATGCATCCCAGGAGAAAACATGACGGCGATTACCTCCTCATGAGCAAATGCCAGTGGAGAATAGACATCATGGGCCCCTTACCCCAAGGTAAAAGGTAGGTAAAATTTTCGTTAGTTGCAATTGACTATTTCACTAAATGGGTAGAAGTAGCCATTCAATGCCCCAATGGTATCGACAAGGAGACCATTGGAACCACCATTAAGGCCACATTAAGCAGGCTTGAGGCGTTACAAAGAAAGCAATCAAGCCACCATTAAAGAAAGCCAACGGCTAGCAAGAAGAAGAGCCTATTTATAGGCTCCCCAAAGCTCAAGACAAGGTACAGATAATATCCACTCTTATATACGAATTCTCTCTATCCTCGAATTAACTCCAAAACCCTCTTTTTTTCTGACTTCTTCATTGGAGACTCTATGGCTAGCACCACACTGGTGACCACCTGAGAGAATTCTTATTTGCAGTTTCTTGCAGGACCTCTAGTGAGCCCGTGTTAGGAACCCTCTAGACAAACCTAACTACTGATGATTTCACCATCATCATTAACTATTCACAAATTATTCCCAAGGGCCATTTACACTCCATTGTTTTACAACATAGAGGAAATTTATAAGTTTTTATTATTAGTAATTACGAAATCCATATCATTGGTGATGCATTCTCTCCAAAGATTAGATTCAAGAAAGGAGAATGTCTCTTCTAAAGTAATAAGGTCACCTTAAATATTATCAGTAAAATAATGGTGACCAAAATATGTTTCAATTCTAAATCTTTTAGCCTTCTAGTAAACCTAACAGAATTGGATAAGAATTTGCTAACCTACCCAAACTTGAAGCATATATAAAAATGAGTATGCATGGGTTGGGCATTTTTAGATTTGAACTTCGACTCTTATCTCTTGATGGGACTAACAAACTAAATTCCCCTGGACGATCTCATCAAACATACTCGTCCACCTTGGTGCAACATGGACGAACACAGAAGAACCATTAATAAGAGCGTTCAATGCCTCAGGTAGTTACTAAACAGTTGGCAGACTGTTGGAGCCTCATCAAAACCCTCATGAGCCTTGAGACGTTACAAAAAGGGCACTAAAGCCATAATTAAGGCCCCCAACGGCTAGGAACCACAAAGCAATATATATACACTTTGATCAACTACAGACCAGGTACATAGACACTCCTAAAATCACTCGTAGTTATTCTGCTATTCTAAAGGCTTCCTTGTACTGAATTTGGCATCGAAGACGTTGTGACAGGTACCACACTGGTGACCACCTTGAAGGAGCCATCTTTCCATATTTGCAAGGACACCGATAAGGTTTCAGCTCCATCTAGACGCATTTACAAGGACTGACGATTTTTACTTCATCAGTTTGGCATCGTCTGTAGGAAACGACATTTTTGTACATAGGTTCAAAAGTGTAGTTTCCAATTAACTTCTACATTCAGATGGAGTCCAACCAAGATTCAGTAGCATTAGCTCTACAAGTCCAGGCTCTTGCCGCTACCGTCGAAGAGTTCACCAGACAAAATTAGGAAATAAGGCTATAACTTCAGCAGGGGGAGAACCGGTCTAGGGCCAATCAAGTGGATGAAGGAGATAGCGATAGAAGGAGTGACCATCTAGGGTCGACTACTCCAGATGAACAAAACTCAGATCTTCTCCAGGAGATGAGAAAGGAGATGGACGAGCTGATGAACGCCATTAGAGAAAAAACAGACCAAAGCTTGGATAGAATGGTCAAGGCAACAGATTCGCTCTTCACCACGGCAGTCTTGGAATGCCTGTGCCGTCGAAATTTTGCTTGCCTCAGCTTAAGCCGTTTAATAGATTTAAGGACCTTCAGGACCACCTCAACACCTTTAAGATGACACTAGGCCTTCAACAGCTTCCTGATGAAATATTGTATCGTTCCTTCCCCACCACTTTCAAAGGAGCTAGAAGGGAATTGTTCATAAAGTTACCAATATCGTCCATCAACAGCCTAGAGCAGTTGAGCAACGCCTTTTTACTCCACTTTGTCGAAGGACAACGCCCAAAGAGGCCAGCGACCCACTTACTTACCATTAGACAAGAGGAGAAAGAAACCCTGAGATTGTACGTAAAATGCTTTACTTGGGAGACTCTAGAGGTGAACGAAGCTGACGACAAGGTGCAGTTGACAACCTTTAAAGTGGGGTTAAAGTTCAAAGAGTTCGTGGTTTCACTTGCAAAGAATCCTCATAAGACGATGGTAGAGATGCTACTGAAGGCACAGAAGTACATGAATGCTGAAGATGCTTTAGCCGCCATTAAGGATGTGGAAAGGCCAGAAGACAAGGGAAGGAAGGAGGACGATCGTAGGGGACGAAAGATCATCAGACTAGTGATGGGAGTAAAAAGAAAGATGAAAAAACTCATCGAACGGTAAAATTCACTCCTTTAGTTATACCTGTTGACAAAATTTTGGCGCAAATTAAGGATGAGCACTACCTCAAATGGCCAAGGCCATTACATTCGTCGCCCAACTTGCGTGATAAAAAGAAGTATTGCCGGTTTCACAAGGATCACAACCACTACACAGAGGATTGTAGGGACCTAAAGGAGCAAATAGAGGAGCTTATACGAAAAGGAAAACTGCAGAAGTATGTGAAAACGGGGGAATCTAGTAGGTTCAGAGGTGACAGCAAAATCCAGCTTAAATCTTCACCCAGGGACGAGGATCACACATCTTAGCGCCTGCCGAGTGTGATCGGGGAGATAAAGACAATCACAAGTGGCCCATCCACAGGTGGGTCATTTAGATCCCTCAAGAAAGAAAACCAGAGGCAAGTGAACAGTGTCCACAGAATGCCCCCGTTTAAGCAAAGACAGATAGACCGTGATATGTTTTTCTCAGAAAAAGATGCTAGGGGAGTGAAGCAGCCTTATGACAATCCTTTGGTCATAATGCTTGTGATAGAAGGATTCAATACCAAGAGAATCCTTGTGGATAATGGTAGCTTTGCAGGCATCATTTACCTATTCGCTTTCTAGCAACTAAAGCTAGATCCAAGAGGGCTGCGCCCATTTGACTCTCCCCTCGTCAGCTTCAGTGGAGTTAGGGTGTATCCCAAAGGTATAGTGATGCTGACAGTTATAGTGGGGACTCACCCGAGACAGTTGACTCATTAGTTGGACTTTTTGGTGGTAAACTGCCCTTCATCTTACAGTGTGATCATCAGGAGACCCACGCTTAACTGTTAGAAAGAAGCCACGTCCACCTATTACTTGAAGGTAAAATTCTCAACAGAGAACGGTGTGGGCGAGGTGAAGGAGATCAAGTACTGGCCAAGGAATGCTACCAGGCCGTGCTTATTGCCAAAAAAAAAAAAAAAAAAAAAAAAAACCAAACAAGG
>NW_027069664.1:672005-682076 GCF_002906115.3 Quercus suber
TAGTTACATTACATGCTTCATCCACTTTCCGTGAAACTAGATGTGTCTCCAAGTTTAGCTTACTTCCTTCCTAGCTCTGTCGCATTATGATCCTATATAAAGCCACAAATATGGGATTTGGTCTTAATTGGAGACAGGCTGAAAGCAAATGAAATGGCTTTTGCCTTTTTCCCCATCACATATGATGGTATATACACTAACAAAAGGAATCCAACAACATCCCTCTCCAACATGGGGTGTCTCGTGAAAAATTATTAGGTCTTCTTGGTGGCCATTCCCCTCCCGCAGTGATGGACCCCTATGTGGGACCTGCAGATAAGACCCCCCCACTCAGTGAGAGGGAGGAGGATTCCACTCAAAAGACTCAATAATTTCTCGTGTAGTTTTATAAAGTGGCCCCATAATTCATTCTCTTCAAACCATGTAAGACCATGAGACCCACACTCTCACATGTTGGGAGAAATTAATTTAATGAAATACCTCGTTAAGATAATTTTTTCTAAATCTTTGGAGCCAATTTGGCTTTCCTTTGTAGTTGGATAGCTGATTGACAAAAATATTGGAATTGCAAAGCTTGGTTAAGGAAAGAGAAAAGATATATATCATATTGTTAAAGTACTTTTATAAAATTATGTATGTCTATTTCGTTATAATTTTTTTATAAAGATTATTGGAATTAACTATAATATAATTATCAAAACTAAAAAAGCAAGTTTTTATGGAAATGAATTCTATTGCTTAGTTACTTATCAAAAAAATAATAAATTTTCTTTTAAAACTAAGAGTTTGTGGGACACATGAACAACAAATTAGTGGTTGATATCTTGGCTACAAAATGTGGATAGACTTGAAATTGGACCTAGGAGCTAGATGCAAATGCGTGGGGCAGGTGGGTTAGCATTTGACTAGGTACAAGTTGGATGGAAAAAAGATTAATATTAAGAATAATTTATTTAACTTTTTGCTAAAAATATCGTAAATAAAATGTATAAGTTAAACAAAATAAGTAGAGAATTCACGTGAGATTCGCAAATATTAAGAAAAAAAAGAGAAACAATAAGAGAGTTTATAATCAGGATCTAAATGCATATTCTCTTGGCTTTTGATGGGTTGGGTGAACCTAGTATGTCCTATATCTTTTCATATTAAATCTACCATCTATATAAAAAGTGTCAACAGCCTCAATCTATAGTAATTTTTGGTTTATTCAATAGGGTGAGACAAAACTCACCATTTTGCTTGAGTTGGCCCTTTTTTTTTTTTTTGGTTGTCATAGTATGCCAGTGTTTTAGTTTGTGCTCTTTTTGTTTTTTTCTTTTAAATATTTATATGTACAGACACAATATTACTATACTGGTGTTAACAATATAAAGTGAGAGAGAAAGACTGAATAGTCTGTATATTAATATGTAAATAATAATGTATAATAGAGAGCCTTATATAGGTTAGGTATGTGTGCAGTACAAGTAATATGAGTAAACTACAAGTACAGTATACTGGGCTAATCCCAATGGGCTAATCTAGTCTAAGCTATACAATAACAACTAGCTCAAAATATTCTTACAATATTTTCACAATTATTGAGGTGTTAATTTCTTATAGCTCAAAATAAAATAATAAAATATGAGACTGAGACCAACTATAATTGAAAATAAATGTATTGTGAAAATATTATAACATTTTGTTGTTGTCACAATATTTTCACAATGGCTGAGATCTTAGTTCCTTATAGATCAAAATAAAATATTAAAAAAAATGCTAAGTTCACAACATTTTCATGATAATTTCACAACAAATTCTAAGTAACAAGGTATTATTGATGAATAAAAAAGTGATATCAATAATGGATCTGGTTTAAAACTGATAACAATTTGTCATTGAAAATTTGTTGTGAAAATGTTGTGGAGGTAACATTTCTCTAAAATAAAATAATAAAATATCAGATCAGGACCTACCATAGCTGAAAATAAAGGTATTGTGAAAATATTATGACATTTTGCTGTGTTCCTAGACTTTTTTTTTAGTCAATTTGGGTGAGTCAAAATTCATTATTCACGCACAATATTCTTGTGTTGGTTTTTTGTTTTTAATATACAATTTAAAGTGGTGGTTTCACTAGTAGCAATTTGCCACTTAAGATTTTTTGTGAAATTATTGTGGGCATAAAAAATAAAATATCAGATTGAGACCTACCACAACTAGAAATAAAAGATGTTGTGAAAATGTTGTAATATTTTGTTGTGTTCCTAGGCTTCATTTTTGGTTTAGTAAAATTTGGTGAACCAAAATTTACTATTTCAGACACAATTTTCTTCAATTGGCTTTTTGCTTGTTTTTTAAATGCACAGTTTAAAACCAATAACAATTTACTACCTAAAATTTGTTGTGAAAATGTTGTGGATGTAGCATTACTCTAAAATAAAATATTAGACTAGAACCCGCCATAGTGAAAAATAAAAGTATTGTAAAAATATCGTGAAATTTTGTTATGTTGCTAGACTTTTTTTTTTTTTTTTTTTTTGGATTAGTCAATTTGTTGAGTCAAAATTTATTGTTTTACGCACAGTTTTCCTGGACTGACTTTTTTTTTTTTTTTTTTAACACATTGTTTAATGTTTAAAAAAACACACACACACACATATATAGTTTTACACACACACACACACACACACACACACACAAAGAGAGGCAAAAAAGCACTTTCACCCTTTATATTTGGGGTAGTTTCATTCCTTCCCTAAACTAAATTTGAAAATTTTCCTCTATATTTTGTAAAGTAGCATATACCCCAACTGTTAAATTCTTAGATAATCCCTAATGAAATCTTATGATTTCTAAAGTATTCTATTGTGAAAATGTCTAAAATACACCCCACTGAATTTTAATGTCCCAAAAATTTTCTTCGTATATTTTGAATTTTATGTGATAGTCATGCCTAGAAAGTGAGAATGGTGATATATGGTGTTCTATTTGTTACCTAGAAAACATTAATTTATTAAGTTTTAATCTTCTATACTTATAATTTTATCTAATGGAAACTTTGATGGCATTTGTCTTTTGTTATCTTGATCTTTTTTAATTTATTTTCTTGCTTAAAAGGGTTTTTTCATATTAAAAATTAAGTAAGTAAAACATCATAGTTATGCTCATAAAATAAGAAAATAAAGAGAGAAGTATGCATGGATAACAAAATCTTCATTGCAGATGATTGTAAGTATTACATTTGATTAAGAGTTTCAATTGTAGCATATATTATCATTCATTGCAAAATTTTATATATTGTTACAATGTCTTATCAAAATTTAGCTGTTTATTGTTGAAAGATAATGACATTCATTATCATTTTTAATATAATTTTTTAGTGAGTAGATATTACATTTAACAAATAGGTTTAAAGAAATTTTCATAGTAAATAGATATTCATATGTTAAAAAACTAATTTAAATTTAAGTACATAACTTTGTACTGTTTCCAAAAAAAAATTACATCTTAATTTTTTCATGAAAAGGGCATATATATATATATATATAACTAAAAACTAAACATATCTTTTTTGTCTTCCTTTCCATATAGGTAAAAGAAAACAAAGGAATGAAACTACTAAAAAAAAAAAAAAAATTAGATAATACATAAAGACGTAAGTGTAATGTATGATAATTAACTTTAATAGTTCACTAGTCTAATAATTCTAGACAAAAAAATTAAAATAAAATAAAATAAATTGTATGCCATAGTCTAAAGTTAAACGTCAAGAGCATCTTTAATATGTAAAGTTATATTACCAATAAAAAAGTAATTAAATATATAGAATTTTAAGAATAAAACATAATATGCTAGGTAAATAAAAATAAGTAAATAACTATTCCTTGTCAGTGTCCCTGCAAATATAGAAAGATGGCTCCCTCAAGGTGGTCACCGGTGTAGTGCTTGCCATAACGTCTCCGATGCAAAACTCAGTACAAGGATCGAAGTGTATATATACCTGGTCTGTGTACCTGGTCTGTAGTTGATCGAAGTGTATATATATTGCTTTGTGGTTCCTAGACGTTGGGAGCTTTAATTGTGGCTTTAGTGCCCTTTTTGTAACGTCTCAAGGCTCATGAATATGGGTTTTGATGAGGCTCCAACGGTCTGCCAACTGTTTAGTAACTGCCCAAGGCATTGAACGCTCTTATTAATGGTTCTTCTGTGTTCGTCCGTGTTGCATCGAGGTGGACGAGTATGTTTGATGAGATCGTCCAGGGGAATTTAGTTCGTCAGTCCCTTCAGCTGCCCCCCAGGTTTTGTGGTTGTTGTGACGTGTCATGACGAACATTAGAAGACAAAAGGTTTCCTGATCAGACAAGGCCCTTGGGATTTCGCTCCACATTTAATGCATAGTGGCAGCGCTACACATGTCGTGGCCATGTGGCGCGTTCTGACCAGTGGAGTAAATGCTCCAATTTATGTAACTCTTGGGATTTCCCGTTGAGTTTTTTGTGCCTTGGTTTTTTAAACTTCCTTTTTTTTTTTTTTTTTTTTTTTTTTTTTTTTTTTTTTTTTTTTTTTTTTTCACTTTCCCTTCATTTTCTCCAACTTTCAATCATTGTTCTGAGTTTCTTCTTCTCCGCCCTTCTTCTTTGTGATTTTCTTCAAGCCGGTGCATTTTGTGGTTGAGTTCTTCGTGTTTCTTTTTGAGGTACGTCTTTCTTCCTTCTTTCTACTTCCTTTTTCTTTTCAGTGTAAACTATGATAAGTTTCTCATTTTCTCTCCTTTTTTGTGTTTGTTTTTTTATTTCGGGGGGGGGGGGGGTTTAGTATTCATCTCTTTCCCTCTGTTTTCTTTTTGGTTTTCATGGTTAGTAGCTCTGAGGTTAAGGTAGTGTGCCTCTCAGTTTCCTTTTTGTTTGCTCATTTGGGGGCTTCCTTGGGTATTTCTCGTGCTTTTTCCCCTCGGTTGGGAATTTTGTTTTTGAGGGTAGTGGTTTAGGTGTTACATTGGGCGAGTTATTTCCTTTGCTTAGTCAATCGATCAATTGGTTTGAAGGTTTGGTGTGTGAAAGGGAAAGAATGTCTAAGGTTAGATCTAGTGAGCTCAAGACTGGGTTGTCTTCTAACGACAATCTGGTGGAAAGGGATACCAACGTCTCTACCGCTCGAGAGGTTAGGGCTTTTCATGCCCTTGAAGAGGTGTGTGGTTTGGATGATGATACACTTTCTAGGTTTAGGGGTAGATTCCAATTCCCGAATAGGGTTAGGGTTCGTCTACCTCGTGAGGAGGAACAAGCTTGCCACTTCTTCCCTGGGGAGGTATGCTTCTATAAGGCTGCCTTCCTGTGTGGACTTAGTTTCCCTGTCCACCCGTTTATTATGGAGCTTTTTGGCCGTTTTGGTATTGCTCCCGGGCAACTTATGCCCAATTCTTGTAGGATAGTGGTTAGCTGTATAAGGATATGGCTGGCTGCTACAAACGGAGATATGATTAAAGTGGACGAGCTCGTCTACTTGTATCATTTCAAGGAATCTAAAGAGCATGGGTACTATAAGCTGGTGCCTGGGAGAGGGAGAAAAAAAAAAAAAAAAAAAAAAAAAAAGGAAGTTTAAAAAACCAAGGCACAAAAAACTCAACGGGAAATCCCAAGAGTTACATAAATTGGAGCATTTACTCCACTGGTCAGAACGCGCCACATGGCCACGACATGTGTAGCGCTGCCACTATGCATTAAATGTGGAGCGAAATCCCAAGGGCCTTGTCTGATCAGGAAACCTTTTGTCTTCTAATGTTCGTCATGACACGTCACAACAACCACAAAACCTGGGGGGCAGCTGAAGGGACTGACGAACTAAATTCCCCTGGACGATCTCATCAAACATACTCGTCCACCTCGATGCAACACGGACGAACACAGAAGAACCATTAATAAGAGCGTTCAATGCCTTGGGCAGTTACTAAACAGTTGGCAGACCGTTGGAGCCTCATCAAAACCCATATTCATGAGCCTTGAGACGTTACAAAAAGGGCACTAAAGCCACAATTAAAGCTCCCAACGTCTAGGAACCACAAAGCAATATATATACACTTCGATCAACTACAGACCAGGTACACAGACCAGGTATATATACACTTCGATCCTTGTACTGAGTTTTGCATCGGAGACGTTATGGCAAGCACTACACCGGTGACCACCTTGAGGGAGCCATCTTTCTATATTTGCAGGGACACTGACAAGGAATAGTTATTTACTTATTTTTATTTACCTAGCATATTATGTTTTATTCTTAAAATTCTATATATTTAATTACTTTTTTATTGGTAATATAACTTTACATATTAAAGATGCTCTTGACGTTTAACTTTAGACTATGGCATACAATTTATTTTATTTTATTTTAATTTTTTTGTCTAGAATTATTAGACTAGTGAACTATTAAAGTTAATTATCATACATTACACTTACGTCTTTATGTATTATCTAATTTTTTTTTTTTTTTTAGTAGTTTCATTCCTTTGTTTTCTTTTACCTATATGGAAAGGAAGACAAAAAAGATATGTTTAGTTTTTAGTTATATATATATATATATATGCCCTTTTCATGAAAAAATTAAGATGTAATTTTTTTTTGGAAACAGTACAAAGTTATGTACTTAAATTTAAATTAGTTTTTTAACATATGAATATCTATTTACTATGAAAATTTCTTTAAACCTATTTGTTAAATGTAATATCTACTCACTAAAAAATTATATTAAAAATGATAATGAATGTCATTATCTTTCAACAATAAACAGCTAAATTTTGATAAGACATTGTAACAATATATAAAATTTTGCAATGAATGATAATATATGCTACAATTGAAACTCTTAATCAAATGTAATACTTACAATCATCTGCAATGAAGATTTTGTTATCCATGCATACTTCTCTCTTTATTTTCTTATTTTATGAGCATAACTATGATGTTTTACTTACTTAATTTTTAATATGAAAAAACCCTTTTAAGCAAGAAAATAAATTAAAAAAGATCAAGATAACAAAAGACAAATGCCATCAAAGTTTCCATTAGATAAAATTATAAGTATAGAAGATTAAAACTTAATAAATTAATGTTTTCTAGGTAACAAATAGAACACCATATATCACCATTCTCACTTTCTAGGCATGACTATCACATAAAATTCAAAATATACGAAGAAAATTTTTGGGACATTAAAATTCAGTGGGGTGTATTTTAGACATTTTCACAATAGAATACTTTAGAAATCATAAGATTTCATTAGGGATTATCTAAGAATTTAACAGTTGGGGTATATGCTACTTTACAAAATATAGAGGAAAATTTTCAAATTTAGTTTAGGGAAGGAATGAAACTACCCCAAATATAAAGGGTGAAAGTGCTTTTTTGCCTCTCTTTGTGTGTGTGTGTGTGTGTGTGTGTGTGTGTAAAACTATATATGTGTGTGTGTGTGTTTTTTTAAACATTAAACAATGTGTTAAAAAAAAAAAAAAAAAGTCAGTCCAGGAAAACTGTGCGTAAAACAATAAATTTTGACTCAACAAATTGACTAATCCAAAAAAAAAAAAAAAAAAAAGTCTAGCAACATAACAAAATTTCACGATATTTTTACAATACTTTTATTTTTCACTATGGCGGGTTCTAGTCTAATATTTTATTTTAGAGTAATGCTACATCCACAACATTTTCACAACAAATTTTAGGTAGTAAATTGTTATTGGTTTTAAACTGTGCATTTAAAAAACAAGCAAAAAGCCAATTGAAGAAAATTGTGTCTGAAATAGTAAATTTTGGTTCACCAAATTTTACTAAACCAAAAATGAAGCCTAGGAACACAACAAAATATTACAACATTTTCACAACATCTTTTATTTCTAGTTGTGGTAGGTCTCAATCTGATATTTTATTTTTTATGCCCACAATAATTTCACAAAAAATCTTAAGTGGCAAATTGCTACTAGTGAAACCACCACTTTAAATTGTATATTAAAAACAAAAACCAACACAAGAATATTGTGCGTGAATAATGAATTTTGACTCACCCAAATTGACTAAAAAAAAAGTCTAGGAACACAGCAAAATGTCATAATATTTTCACAATACCTTTATTTTCAGCTATGGTAGGTCCTGATCTGATATTTTATTATTTTATTTTAGAGAAATGTTACCTCCACAACATTTTCACAACAAATTTTCAATGACAAATTGTTATCAGTTTTAAACCAGATCCATTATTGATATCACTTTTTTATTCATCAATAATACCTTGTTACTTAGAATTTGTTGTGAAATTATCATGAAAATGTTGTGAACTTAGCATTTTTTTTAATATTTTATTTTGATCTATAAGGAACTAAGATCTCAGCCATTGTGAAAATATTGTGACAACAACAAAATGTTATAATATTTTCACAATACATTTATTTTCAATTATAGTTGGTCTCAGTCTCATATTTTATTATTTTATTTTGAGCTATAAGAAATTAACACCTCAATAATTGTGAAAATATTGTAAGAATATTTTGAGCTAGTTGTTATTGTATAGCTTAGACTAGATTAGCCCATTGGGATTAGCTCAGTATACTGTACTTGTAGTTTACTCATATTACTTGTACTGCACACATACCTAACCTATATAAGGCTCTCTATTATACATTATTATTTACATATTAATATACAGACTATTCAGTCTTTCTCTCTCACTTTATATTGTTAACACCAGTATAGTAATATTGTGTCTGTACATATAAATATTTAAAAGAAAAAAACAAAAAGAGCACAAACTAAAACACTGGCATACTATGACAACCAAAAAAAAAAAAAAGGGCCAACTCAAGCAAAATGGTGAGTTTTGTCTCACCCTATTGAATAAACCAAAAATTACTATAGATTGAGGCTGTTGACACTTTTTATATAGATGGTAGATTTAATATGAAAAGATATAGGACATACTAGGTTCACCCAACCCATCAAAAGCCAAGAGAATATGCATTTAGATCCTGATTATAAACTCTCTTATTGTTTCTCTTTTTTTTCTTAATATTTGCGAATCTCACGTGAATTCTCTACTTATTTTGTTTAACTTATACATTTTATTTACGATATTTTTAGCAAAAAGTTAAATAAATTATTCTTAATATTAATCTTTTTTCCATCCAACTTGTACCTAGTCAAATGCTAACCCACCTGCCCCACGCATTTGCATCTAGCTCCTAGGTCCAATTTCAAGTCTATCCACATTTTGTAGCCAAGATATCAACCACTAATTTGTTGTTCATGTGTCCCACAAACTCTTAGTTTTAAAAGAAAATTTATTATTTTTTTGATAAGTAACTAAGCAATAGAATTCATTTCCATAAAAACTTGCTTTTTTAGTTTTGATAATTATATTATAGTTAATTCCAATAATCTTTATAAAAAAATTATAACGAAATAGACATACATAATTTTATAAAAGTACTTTAACAATATGATATATATCTTTTCTCTTTCCTTAACCAAGCTTTGCAATTCCAATATTTTTGTCAATCAGCTATCCAACTACAAAGGAAAGCCAAATTGGCTCCAAAGATTTAGAAAAAATTATCTTAACGAGGTATTTCATTAAATTAATTTCTCCCAACATGTGAGAGTGTGGGTCTCATGGTCTTACATGGTTTGAAGAGAATGAATTATGGGGCCACTTTATAAAACTACACGAGAAATTATTGAGTCTTTTGAGTGGAATCCTCCTCCCTCTCACTGAGTGGGTGGGTCTTATCTGCAGGTCCCACATAGGGGTCCATCACTGCGGGAGGGGAATGGCCACCAAGAAGACCTAATAATTTTTCACGAGACACCCCATGTTGGAGAGGGATGTTGTTGGATTCCTTTTGTTAGTGTATATACCATCATATGTGATGGGGAAAAAGGCAAAAGCCATTTCATTTGCTTTCAGCCTGTCTCCAATTAAGACCAAATCCCATATTTGTGGCTTTATATAGGATCATAATGCGACAGAGCTAGGAAGGAAGTAAGCTAAACTTGGAGACACATCTAGTTTCACGGAAAGTGGATGAAGCATGTAATGTAACTA
>NW_027069664.1:685070-742106 GCF_002906115.3 Quercus suber
TATACCAAAATAATTTTAAATGTGTGCATAGTATTGTAAGACCTATTTTTAATGAAAATTTTACAAAAAAAATGTTTATAAGTCCCGTGAGCAGTGTATGAGATCCACTGGAAAAGCTGAAACCTATTCTCAAAAAAAAAAAAAAAAAAAAAAAGAAGTTGAAACTCAGACACTGGACGTGGCCGCTGTATCCAAACAAATGCTAAGTGTTTATTTGGGAAGTTTTATATTGCATCCTACCAAATTTAGACTCTCAGCTTTTATATACATTTTTTTAAACTCAATTTTTCTTACTTTTTCAAAGTATAAGTATACTTTAGCACTCATTCTAAAAAGAAAAGTATACTTTAGTACAATTTCAACCACAAAATTTTAGCAAAAAACTAAATAAATTATTTCCAAATAAACACTATATTTTTTGGTAAATATTAATGTGACTTTTCTTATTCTTAAATGAACCAGAATATTTTTAATAAATGATTACTACAAAAGTCAAAACTAAAAAAGGTAAAACTAAAGTTTGATGACTACAAAAGTGAAAAACTTAAAAAAAGTAAAACTAAATTTTATGGGATGACATAAAATTCCAAATCCAAAACCAAAATCTCTACTCACATCAATTAATGTAAACTTGTGTAAATTTAAATTATCAATCAATGTACATATAAAAGCAGAGACCTCATGTGAGAGAGCATGAAGTCCTGCCAAGTAGCGCCTTTCTTTGATAACTCAGTCATCTTTTTTTTTTAGTTACACCTTAACGTTTAACACTGCTCTCTCTCTCTCTCTCTCTCTCTCTCTCTCTCTCTCTCTATATATATATATATATATAAATGTGATGTCCCATCTTTTTGATCTTAAAATTTTTGAGTCTACATCATACACCAAACCAAGGAGTGCACCACTTAGGTGCCCCTATGGGGTATAAAACATCCATATTTACACACTCTATTAGATTATACCACATTATATTTAAAAAATGGTTGAATATATAATTTGATTTACAAATATAATTATAATAAATACATATTAATAAGTATCTTGATTATCAAGTATATCTTTTATAAAATATAAAACAAATTGTATATTTAAACTTTTTCGTGCAAATTACAAGTTATAAACTAATTACTTAGGAAAAACTTCACCTCCAAATTGGTTTGGAGGAAAAATCCTCTAAGCTACCGAGTGGTAATTAATCTATTTAATACTATACATGTTGATGATTTTATGAATTACTATCAAAATCAATTTAATGGAAAACTCAGTCCAATTAAATTAAGAGTGCATATTTTCTTAGGATGGGTGCAAAACCACTTTTTACACCCTCTAGTGACGTTATGTCACGTCAGCTTATTGCAAATTAAAGAATAAAACATGACACACACAATTATGTTTCATTTTTTCTCATTCGATTAACATCTCAGATCCCAAAATCTCATCTTCCTTCTGAAGAAGAACCACCCAAAGAGCCCGAGAAATTGCCCTAGTCATCAGAGATGCCACCCCAAGTAGCTAGAGATGCCTCCAAAAGCAGCCACCTCACTCATCCTTCTTCCTGAAAAACCACTGAACATGCAAGCCACTTGATGCCACCTCAACCCGCTAAAGATGTCGCCAACGACCTCAACAAAAAAAAAGTTTTTCTCAATTTGCATTATGAAATTTTTATGGGTTTAGGTGTTAATCTTTGAAATATTGATGGGTTTTGCTGATTTGGTGAACAATTGATTTAATATCTGTCTATGATAGATTTGTTTTCGAAACCCAGTTAAAAACGGGGTCCAATTGCTTGTGTATCAAGGTGGAGGTCGGATGGAAAGAGGAGGAGGATGAAGTTTGTTGATATGATTTGATCTGACACTCGCGTTTGCGAATATGGGATCTTACTGGGTCATTATTGTGCGTGTTAAAGAGTATTAAAGGTGTGTTTGTATACCAAAATAATTTTTAAATGTGTGCATAGTATTGTAAGACCTATTTTTAATGAAAATTTTTCTGAAAAAAATGTTTATAAGCCCTGTGAGCAGTGTATGAGATCCACTGGAAAAGCATGAAACACTATTCTCAAAAAAAAAAAAAAAAGAAGGTGAAACTCAGACACTGGACGTGGCCGCTGTATCCAAACAAATGCTAAGTGTTTATTTGGGAAGTTTTATATTGCATCCTTACCAAATTTAGACTCTTAGCTTTTATATACATTTTTTTTAAACTTCAATTTTTCTTACTTTTTCAAAGTATACGTATACTTTAGCACTCATTCTAAAAAGAAAAATATACTTTAGTACAATTTCAACCACAAAATTTTAGCAAAAAACTAAATAAATTATTTCCAAATAAACACTATATTTTTTTGGTAAATATTAATGTGACTTTTCTTATTCTTAAATGAACCAGAATATTTTTAATAAATGATTACTACAAAAGTCAAAACTAAAAAAAGTAAAACTAAAGTTTGATGACTACAAAAGTGAAAAACTTAAAAAAAGTAAAACTAAATTTTATGGGATGACATAAAATTCCAAATCCAAAACTAAAATCTCTACTCACTTCAATTAATGTAAACTTGTGTAAATTTAAATTATCAATCAATATACATATAAAAGCAGAGACTTCATGTGAGAGAGCATGAAGTCCTGCCAAGTAGCGCCTTTCTTTGATAACTCAGTCATCTTATTTTTTTAGTTACACCTTAACGTTTAACACTGCTCTCTCTCTCTCTCTCTCTCTCTCTCTCTCTCTCTCTCTCTCTCTCATCAATTTGATTAGCTATTTAGAATTTCACACCCTTAAAATGCATCCCATCAATTCAATTGGCTATTCAAAATTTTAGACCCTTCAATTGCCTGCCCTTTTCAATTTCCTTCTCTTTTCTTCTTTACACAATTATATCTTAACATTCTTCTAGCCTGACTAAATCACTATTATAAAGGCTCACAATTTTCGAAGTGACTCTTTATCAGTATAAATGCTCTCACCAATCAAGCAGAAAATACATCAAAGGATCAGCCATCTCAAAGAGGATGCAAAGCTTGCTATATCAGATTTACAAGCATGGAAATCTGATCATGTCCTTCCATTAGCTAACAAGGCTGCACTGTTTCTAGATAGTCCTTCCATTAAGTTTGAGGATGTGTCTGATTGTATTGCTAACATTGCTAAAGCTTAGTCTAATGGCCATCTATTGTTTTGTCTTTTCTTTAATGCAATGAATTTCTTCTCAAATTATATATATATATATATATATAAGACTAAATCACAGTTACAGTATGCCCTCTACCATCACTTCTTTTTTCTTTTTAGGTTTCTCCTTTTTTATGTTTTTTTTTTTTTCTTAAATTTAAATTTCTCAATATGATTTCTAGCTTTGCATGATTAATCACTAGCAATGACAAGGGCAATGGCAAGGAATCCAAGCATATCCAATTGTTCTCTCTCCTTTCCTTTGCAAAAATCACCAATGTATTAGCATAATGAAAATTTTCCCTTTGAGATGCCAATTTTTCCTTTTATTTCTTTCAGTTTTATGTTATTCTTCAACTATTCCATGTCAATGTTGATGGTTTGTGACTAATATATTTTTGGTGGGTCGGTTAGGATTTGGTTTGCCCATAATGAGAAAGGGTGTTTGGCATTTATAAATCTCTACAAGTTTCAATTTTTCAATTACTAGGCATATTCTTTATTTCATGTTTTACAATTTTTATTTTGTAATTGTGTTTTATCCCTTCAATTTGTTTACATCTTACATTTTTAAGATAACCAAATGTAACTATGTAAAAAATGAAAAAGAGGAGATTTGATATATTTATTTATTTATTGTAAACATCATGGGTAATGGGTTGAATTGTAATGAATAGATATATATTATTTCTAATTAATAAACATCATGAACGGTGGTACTTCTTTCCTTTTATGTTGATGTCTATAATTTCTCAAACAATGTAAATGTATTTGTCTCCATCCCCGTCTTACACTATAAGTAACATAACAAAGCATACACAGTTTTGGAATTGAAAATGTGACTAGAGACTATGGTTTAGTTTAAATTTAGTTTTACTAGCAAACTTCGTTGATTACCAATGTCTATAATAACTTAAAATAATAGTTGTAAGGACATGATTTGGGTCCCTTACCCAAAAGGTGAATGGACTTAGGCCCAAAAAACCCAAAACAATAAATTTATTGAGAGTGGGTTGGAAAGACTGGATTTTAATGAATCAGACAAACACAAAAATGGATTCAGATCATAAAAGGATGAAAATAAACAAGTTTAAACTGAAGAAAATTGTCCTCGGCAAAGTTCAAGGAGACTGATTCTTATATGTGATTCTTAAGTTTGATTACAAATTTGGTTCCTGATTGCTATAGTGTTTCTCTCTTGATTTCGATCCCCTTCTCTCATTGCCCGTTCTTTCTTTTATACTCCCTTCTTCTTTCATCTTTGTCCTCCACATGCATGCCAGATGGCTGGTGTTGTTATTTATCCCATCAGCATCTTCCACAAGTCTTCATGTAATAGCTATAAGGCTAATAGCCACTGTTCAGGTATCACCTCCACATTAATGCAACCAGAGAGTTAACTACATTGCATTTAATGTGATGGTAGCAGCTTTCTCCTTAGATATTTTAGGACTTTCCCCTATCCTATGTCTCCACCATGCCTATCCATACTGACAGAACTTCCTGGAACATTCCTGAACAGTAGACCACTTCTCTTGACCTCAGCCTTTATTAGCCGAGGAGGCATTCATCCTCGGCCTACCCTCCTAGGCAATTATGACTAAGACTAATTTCTTAATTTACTAGCGTTGACTCCCTGACAATGTTTACTCCTCTTCAGACGACCTTTTGACCTCGGACTGGGCCTCAGGCCCAATATCCATATAAATAACGAGCTCCTGGCCCACTACCCCTACAATAGCCCCTCGAGATTCTTCTTTCTGACTCGTCGGCAAGAAAGGAGGATTTCAACGTCATCCTAGCTAGTCCATGCTTCTCATACATCACCTTTCCCTACGTAGGTGCCTTTTTAACTGCCCAAGACACGTTTCTGATGCTTCAGCATATGAGACGTGCTCTTCATTAAATTTTTACAGCTCCTTGTCCCTCACATTCCACGGCGCGATGCAGATCCAACAACTGAGGATTCTGTTAAGACTTGGGCGAGAACTTTCCTGCTCTATAGCTTTCTCTTCAATATAAATACTATTCAAATCAATCTCCCATCTCATTTTAACATTCACTTAGCCCTAGCATATATACATTGAACCTACCAACTTTCTGAACTTACTCGTGCCTCTACAAATACTAAAAGTTTGTTCGAGGACACCCTCCTTATTTCTTTAAGTCTTCACGAATCTTTACACTCTATTTTTCCATATATATTTCTATTCTTTGTACATTTCCTCTCCTCGGCTCTATTTTCTCCTTTTGATCC
Organism: Quercus suber; assembly: GCF_002906115.3. Classification (NCBI taxonomy): domain Eukaryota; kingdom Viridiplantae; phylum Streptophyta; class Magnoliopsida; order Fagales; family Fagaceae; genus Quercus; species Quercus suber. The sequence goes on from NW_027069664.1 coordinate 690,508, forward strand.
TTTTAGTTTTCTCTAAACCCGAAAAAGGGGTAGATTTAAGAGTTTGGTAAACTCCAAGGCGGGAATAGAGAACTTTAGGGCTCAATACAGGATCCCTCTAGGAGTAGGCATTAGATATTGTAAAGAGGGGCAATGGCACGAAGACATGCAAGAGGGAGAGGTAGTAATCCTGATAATTGCCTTCATAGAGGGTGGGATGAGAATCCCCATGGGCACCGTAACTAGAGATTATCTTAGGGCTCATAGGTTAGCTCCTACCCAGTGTGCCCCAAATATGTTTAGGAATAGGATTTTAGGTTCTGTAGATGCCCTTAATGAGAGGATGAGGTTAGGGCTTACCCACCACGATATTAATTGGGTCTATAACCTCCATCACCTCAAGGGGCAGGGGTATTACTTTAAATCTAGGTACCCCAAAATTAGGCTCATTTAGTGTCTGCTTGAATCCAACAAAGGCCTGAAAAAAGACTTCCTGGTCGTGTCAGGGGAATAGCACGATGGTCTCCCCTGTCTAACAAGAAAGAGGCAGCCAAGTGGGGTTTTAGACTTAGTACGGTTATTTTAAAGCTACACCTTCTGTGCTCGTACTTGAGACTTTCTGTAATTTGCATTTTTCTTTACAGATGACATTTTTTGTCTTTCCCAATGATTTTGCAGATAAAAATACTATCGTTTCTAACTTCAGCCTCATGAATCAGGAAAGTTTGGATAAGATCTTAAAGGCTGAAGTGTTCATCCACACAGACGAACAACTAAGGGCTGCTCACCTAATCTTGGATTATGTTCCAATTTCCAACGCTTTCCAAGCACCGAAGTGCGTAATCAAGGCAAGGGGCCCGCGTCTATAAAGGATCAGTGTAGCTGCTCCTAGGTTCCTCATTACTAGTTTAATCCTAGAGGTTACGCTTGCCATCGGTCCAATACTAAAGGGCATCCCTAAGGTCACCCAGTTGCCACAACATAAAATTGAGAAGGGAACTTCTTCTTATCATGCCTTAATAGAAGAGGAAGAAGAAAAAGAAAAAATAGTAGAAGTGTCCGATTCCGAGGATGAATTCGACATCTTCAATCAAATTTTATCTCCAGAAGCATCTCCTAATGCCCTCGGCTTTCCTTCCTTAACCCCATTCAGCCCTTACCAAGAAGTTGCTAATGCCTCTAGTGATATGGGCATCCAACGCAGACAGAGGTCAGCTCTCCAGGAGTTGTTGGAGTCTCAGCCGATGAGAGATGCTCTTGGGAAACAGACTAGGCTCCCTACTCCTTTACCCACCCAACCCATCCGAGTTGATCTAGCTAACCACAAAAGGAAGAGGGAAGAGAAGGGGAACGATGTGGTGGAGGTTGGGAAGACCAACCTCCCCAAGAGATCGAGCCCTAAAGGGAAGCTAAGCCGCCTAGGGTGACACAGACAAGGTCAGACATTGAGGGAGAAAAAAACGCTGATCACCAAGCTACAACCTCTATTTGGTCCCTATGCATGTAGATGGATGAAGCTCCTCTTCCAAATGATGCCTCCATCCGAGACTTTCAATGGGGCACAACCGGGTACATGATAGTCGCAGTGGAACAATCCTTGCTATTGCCTAAAGATATAACTGACCTCAAGTCCATGAGGCAGCATGAAGTCTTCGTTGGACTAAAGAGGGACTTGGCCATGGTGACTAAGTTTTTAAGTTAAGTGAAAAAAAAAAAAAAAAAAATTTTTTTTTTTAACTATATTCCTTTTCCTTTCCAGGCTATCCAAGCCACTTTTAGGGCCGAGGAGATGGTGAACTATTCCCATCAGAAAATGAAGGAGGAAGAGGGGGAGGAGGATAGCAGCCGTGGACACCTTCCACGTAGCTGAAAAAAGCAACCATGAGCTGAAGAGCAAGCTGCTAGAGAAGGAGAAGGAAAGAAAAAGTGCCACCGCTGCTCTGGATAATGTGGAGAGGCAAGCCGAGGGCTAGAGAATACTTCTACATAATGCTAAGGACCAATTGGCCACCTCCAAGAAGCAGATTGTTGCCCTTGAGAAAAAATTGGAGAAGGTCGAAAAAGCTAAGGCTCAAGCTGAGAAGGCCAAGGAGGAGGCTGAAAAGGCAAGGGAGGAGGCGGAACAGCATGAGAATGACGTTGGAGTGGCTGAGACCGAGAATGCCCTCGGAGCTAAGGTCCCTGAGGTGTGTAGGACTTACTACTTCCAAGTGTGGAATGAAGCCCTTAACCAAGCTGGGGTTGAGGCTTCTTCCATACTTAGGAAGGCATAGAACGTCTACTACCCTCAAGCCATCTATGCCTCCACCTCCAGCAGCTCCAAGGTGGACATTCCAGCAGAGGTGCCTGATCCAGAGAAGAATAGATCCAAGAAGACCCTTCCCTCCTCTAGCAGCCCTCCGAAGGTGGCTGAGCAACCGGGGGTAAATGAAAAAGAGACTGAGGTGACCAAGGGAGTGGCCCCTGATGCCACCAAGCCCCCGGTTGTTGCCCAAGATCCCACTAACGACAATGAGGCACCCAGGATGGAGATTGTCCTTACAACTCTTCCAATTCCTACCAAGGGTGACCCCAAAGGTACTGACCAAGGATCCTCGGAGGTTGCAGCTCAGCAATCCAAGGCCCCACCTCATGGATAATTTGTAATAAAAAAGATGTAGTTTTAAATAGTTCTTTTTTTTTTTTTTTGTCTAGCAACTTATGTTTTGGTTTTCATAATTTGTAATCAAGTTGCCCCATTGTATTCAATCTGCGTTGCTTTAAGGCTGTTATTAATGAAAGATATGAATATTTTCCTCATTTTTGTGATTCTTACACAAGTGCTGATATAATTTCTATTTTGTTTGACACTTAATAAGCATAGTGATGGGGTGAAACCCTTTCTCACCAATCTGCATAAGTAACAGAAAAGTTATCCCATCCTACATGATCAACAGTAAAACAAGTGAAATCTACTAAGTTCACCATCTTGGCAAATTATAATTCTAATTTTAATAACATATATAGTAATGCAGCATACATATAAGTTTAAAATTACTCTATGCCTTACTGATTAATTAAGTTTATAGGGTCAAAGGGATAATCAATTTTTAAACAGACACAGGTTTGATTGTAAATGCTTTAAGTGATGCTCATGGGCATCTAGTTAAGACTCCTATTACAGTGAAAATCATTGCTTTTGGAGAAAGTATACCCGACATTAAAATAATCAAAAAGGAATACTAATTTACCTTAAATGTGTAGTCCAAAAAGTTTACAATAACGAAGGTTTTGCCCTGACACTTAGCAATTTGATAGAAAGTATTAATTTATCCAAAGCATGTGGTCCAAAGAGCCAGGCATGACTAAGGTTTTGTTTAATTACTGAGGAAGAGGCCATTAAGTATTAATTTTCCCAAAGCATGTGATCCGAGGAGCTAGGCATGACTAAGGTTTTGTTTAGTACTTAGAAAGATGCTATATAGTGTTAATTTCCTCAAAGCATGTGTTCCGAGGAGCAAAGCATGACTAAGGTTCTGTTTAATTACTGAGGAAAATGCCATTAAGTATTAATTTTCCCAAAGCATGTGGTCCGAGGAGCTAGGCATGACTAAAGTTCTGTTTAGTACTTAGAAAAATGCCATAGAGTGTTAATTCCCCAAAGCATGTGGTCCGAAGGGCTAGGCATGAGTAAGGTTCTGTTTAATCACTAAGGAAGATGCCATTAAGTATTAATTTTCATAAAGCATGTGGTCTGAGGAGCCAAGCATGACTAAGGTTCTGTTTAATCATTGAGGAAGATGCCATTAAGTATTAATTTTCCCAAAGAATGTGGTCCGAGGATCCAGGCATAACTAAGGTTCTATTTAGTACTTATAAAGATGCCGTTAAGTATTAATTTTTCCAAAGCATGTGGTCCGAGGAGCCAGGTATGGTTAAGGTTCTGTTTAATACTTAAATAAATAATGGAACGCACAACGTATAATATAATGAATCAAAACATAATAAAGGAAGATTTTATTAATAATAATAATACCTTCTTAGGTTGTTTACATTCCAGGGACGGAGTATAGTATTTTCATTTAGATCTTCCAGATAATATGTGTCTATTCCTGCCACTGAAGTGATGCGATATAGTCCTTTCCAGTTAGGCCCTAACTTTCCCTAGGCTGGGTTTTTGGCAGTACCCAAAACTTTTCTTAACACTAAATCTCCTGGTGCTAGTGGTTTCAGCTTTACATTGGCATCATACTCCTGTTTGAGCTTATGTTGATAATAGGCCAATTGGACCATTGCATTTTCTCTTCCTTCCTCAATTAAGTCCAGGTTCTTCCCTAATAGCTCATCATTGTTGCTCGGAGTGAAAGAACTCATCCTCAATGTTGGGAATCTGGTCTCTAAAGGAATAACGGACTCGACCCCATACATCATTGAAAATGGTGTCTCTCCGGTTGACTGACAAGGCGTAGTCCAATATGTCCAAAGGACGTGTGATAACTCTTCCACCTATTTTCCCTTCACATCATCCAACCTCTTCTTGAGTCCGTTCACTATGACCTTATTGACAGCCTCGGCTTGTCCATTCCCTTGAAGGTAAGTCGAGGTAGAATATCTATTTGTAATTCCCAAGTCACAACAGTACCTCTTGAAAGCCTTACTATCAAACTGCAGGCCGTTGTCTAAGATAAGGGTGATAAGTTCTTAGGAATCAGTGGGCTGAAAAGTCTTCGGATGCTGTTGATCTTGAAGAATGAGTCCTGGAAAACCAAAGAAAATCAGAAAAGACCGGTGGAAGCCGGTCTTTAATCCTTCGATGGTAAAGTTAGTGGATTGAAGTAGAAAAGAGAGCACTTCAAAAACTTCACCAATTTTTTTATCTAGAATTCCCAAAAGAAAAAAGTCTCTATACCTATGCGTAGAAAGGTCTTTATATAGTGTTAAAAATCAGTTATTTCTCCTATCGTCGTAGAGTTTAGAGGATTCAGAGGGTAACTTCCATAACTGTCATAGGAGTCACCTCATCGGGACCTGTGTTCTGATTCAAACAATATGACTCTTCAACATGACTCTTGGCTTTTGGAAGAGTGTTGAAGTGTAACTCTTGGTGAACCTCACTCGTCCATCATCAAGGAAGGACGAGGTTCACTACTTGCTCGTCCTTCATTGGATGAGTGAATGGAGGACAAAAGTAAGAGGACGGTTAAGGAAGGACGAGTTAAGGAAGGACGAGTGTACCAACCCTTCGTTCTCCACTTTGTACATTGCTATGGACGGCCATATGGACGAGTAATTAACTTGGTGTTTTCTTGCACCATCAGTTGCCCCCTTGTCCATGTGTCGTCCAAGAAAATATAGTAATTTACTCCTCTGGATGGACGAGTTTTTCTAACGATCAGAGATGCCACGTGTCACAATCTAATTGATGGTTCATTTCGTCAATTCATTTTTTTGAGACGAAGACCACGTGTCAGCATCTGATTGGTCGTGTCGTTTCATATGCTCAGGTCAACCATCTATAAATAGTGGAATGCCCCCATTACCCTCTCACTTCTGAGATTTTTCCTCCTTGACATTCATCGTCTAGAGCCTCGTCTAAGAGTTTCCTGCGTCCATAGTTTCAGTGCGTCCTAGAGCCAGGTATTCCCTCTCTCCTCATCTTTTAGGTTTTCAAAATTTTCTTTTTAGAAAATGTCAGGAATCACCATTTCCTCGTCTAGCGATAGTACAGAAAAGGCTATAGACGAGTATTATGACGAGAGTAGTGATAACTCTAGTGATACCAGTAGTAGTAGTAGTAGGAGAAACACCACTGATGAGGAGTATGTCTCAGGGGTCCCTGGGCTTCCTTTAGAAGAAGTACAAAAACAACTTAGGAAAACTATAGGGTCCCAGGTAGGTACCTCATCTTCCATCCCTCCGTCCAGTCCTTTGGACGAGACGGAGGTAACTGTATATAGCTGTGCTGTAGATATTCCTTCAAAGACGGACGAGGAAAGATTAAATAACCTTAGGGAGTGGTACCAAATTCCAGACGAGTTTAATCCTAGATTACCCGTCCGTGGAGAGTGGTGTTGCAACCCTCATTTTGGGATAGGTGTATACGAGGCCTACCTTCTTGGAGGTCTTAGATTTCCTTTAAATTCTTTTACCAAAGAGCTGTTAGTTAGGTTAGGTTTAGGGGTGTGTCAATTCAACCCAAATGCATGGAGATTAATTATCTCTATGCAAATTTTGTGGAGGGAAGTGTTTGGAGGGGACCGTCCTATTACTGTGGACGAGTTCCTCTACTGCTATAAACCTTCAGAGATTCATCAATCTCCTGGCTTTTATCAATTCATAGCCAGGAGTAAAGATTGTAGACTGGTGAAATCCTTGGCCTCGTTTGACAGAAAATGGAAGACGAAGTTTTTCTTCGTCTCTGGATTCTGGGCTGGAAATCCCGTAGACGTTGGTTGGGATTCCTTTGGTCGTTTTACTGGGGACCTAGGGAACCTTCGTCCTGAGGGTAAGTCCCTTAACTTTCCCCTTCTTCTTTCTTACCTTTTACTTATTATTATCTCATTTAACCTTAATTTATTCCATTACAGCTGTTGGACGACCCACTTTGAGCAAGTTGCACCGTGACCGTGTCCACAGGGCTCGTCTACACATGGACAGGGATTTCCATTCCTTGGTCAATCTCAGACGACTAGCTAAGTGGGGTTAGGTCCTAATCCGTCTAACATTGTACTTGCACACGAGATTACAGTAGGAAAAAGTAAGTATTTGATTTCTGCATTCCTTGCATCTTTTATTTTCATTTTTCTAAGTGAATTCTCTTCGTCTCTTTATAGGAATGGCAACCATGAGAGGTAATAAGGGAAAGGAGGTAAGTGCTGAAGGGAGCCGTCCTGAGCTTGATCGCCAAGCTCGTCCTGTTGCTGGAGAGAAAAGGAAGACCATATCCAAACACTTGGATTTAGAAAACCTCCCCAGCAGACGTGGTAAAAAGGTTAAGCATGGCTCGTCTTAGGTAGTCAAGCCCACTCCGTCGTCCCAGCAACCAACCAAAGTCTATGACATCGACTCGTCCACTCCTGTGGAGTCCACTCCGTTCAAGACTCCACCGTCCAAAACCGTGCCCACCTCGTCTCAACCATCCCAAAGGGCCCTTTCAAACATCATTGAAAATGAGGACTTAGCCTGGGAGCGTTTTAAGAACGCTATAACGGACGAGGATATAAACGTCTGCTACGACATGTCCCTCAAGGACTTCGAACACTCTGGTGTTCATGACCTTTTCAAGGTAATATATATTTTTTTTATTATTTTTTTTTTCTTGACCAAATGTACATTTTTCTTCTTTTTTTTTTTTTTTTAAACTTATTTTTGTTGTTGACTTTTACAGGGCATGTCTAAGTTTATAGCAGCGTCCAGACAGGCCACTGGGTTGGACAAGACGAGGATCTTGCTAGAGACGAGGATATAGGAGTTGAAGGAAGAAGCTAGGCAATGGGCTGAGGTGGCTGCTAAGACGACGGACGAGGCGAAGGACCTTAAAGCTTTGGTTGAGGAGTTGAAGGCTAATGTTGCAGAGAAAGATGCTCGTCTTGAAGACTTGCAAAGAAAGAGCGACGAGCATAGCATTCTCCTCTCCAAAGCCAAGGAAGATGCAGTGGCTGAATTCAAAGCATCTAAGCAATACACAGATGCTATGGACACCAACTATGCAGCAGGGTTTGAAGACTTCAGGATGGACGCTGCTAAGAAGTTTCCTGATGTGGACTTCAGCTCCATCGTGCTCCATTTGAACCCTGCCACCACTAGCTCTTTCCTTGGTCTTGACTCTGAGGACGCCAACATAGAGGATGATGCCACGACTCAGCCTCAGGACGACCCCAATTTAGATGCCTTAATTTAGAACATACCTTGATGACTTAGTTGTTTTTTTTTTTTTTTTTTTTTTTTTTTNGCAGCCACCAAGCACTGCCTACCCTTGGATTGACTCCCAACAATCTCCTTAATCTGGTCCTCCGACGGATATTTCATCTTCTGGTGCAGAGTAGAAGAGACAGTTCTTAGGGCATGAAGTCAAGGTCTGGCCATAATGGTCGTGTAGGGGGAATAAGCATTCACCACGATAAAGTCCACCTCCACTATTTCTAAACCAACCTACATGGGTAGTCTAATCTAACCTTTCGGAATGACAACATTTCCATCAAAACTCATCAAAGGAGAATTGTAGGCTGTTAAGTCCTCGAGTCTCAAGTTCAACCCCTTATACAAGTCAAGGTACATAATCTCAATACTGATGTCTTGGTCCACCATTATCCTTTACACGTCATACCCCCAATCCTGAGCATAACCACCAAAGCATCATCATGGGATTGTATGGTTCCAATATTATCCCCGTCCGAAAAACTTAGTGTTAGTTGGATATCCATTCTCGCCTTCTTCGACTTCGGTTTAGTCTCCTCAGCGACAGTCGAGCCACAGACATTACTCTAGAGGGACAAGATTCGGTTCTCCCTAGAGTAGCAAAAATGATATTTATCATTCCCAAAGGAGGTCTTAAAGATGCATCCCTCCGTGGATCTGAATTTGTTTGACCTTGCAAACCATTGGAATGATGCAACAACCGCTATAATTTTCCTTCTCGGACCAGTTGGTCCAAATGATCCCACAAATTCCTACAGTCCTTCGTAATGTCTCCCTGGTCCTAGTGGTATTGGCAATAAAGGCTTTGATTGTGCCTCATGGGGTTTCTTGCCATCTTATTTGGCCATTTGAAGAACAGCTCATTCTTAATCTTCTTCAGAACCTAGTGCACCGATTCTCGAAAAACTGCATTAACCATCTGAGTATTGGCAGGCCTTGGCTGCTTAGCAAAGTCTCTCCAAGGTCGGTTGTTATTGTACCGGTCTAACCGAAAATGTCTCATCTCTTGAGGGATAACCTTAGCTTTTCCTTTCCCGTGCTGCTGGTCTTCCTCAACCCTCTTATACTTGTCAATCCGATCCATGAGTTGGCGCACACTAGTGACAGGTTTTCCCGTCAAAGACTTCCTTAAACCGTGCTCGGTTAGGAGACCAACCTTGAAAGTACTGATGGCCATGTCATCAAAGTCACCATCTATCTCATTGTAAATCTCCTAGTATCAATTCGAGTATGTTTTTAGAGTCTCCCCTTCTCGCATAGATAAGAACAGTAGGGAATCCAAAGGCCGAGGAACCTTGCTACAAGTAATAAAACAAGAGCCAAATGCCCGAGTGAGCTTCTTGAAAGAATCTAGAGAGCCCACCCCTAAGCCATCGAACCATCTCATTGCCACGGGTCCTATACTGGATGGGAACACCTTGCACATCAAGGTTTCGTTCTTGGAATGGACAGTCATTTTTTGGTTGAAATGACTTACATGCTCCACAGGATCCGTTCGACCATTATAGATGGTGAACGTTGGCTGATTGAATCGCCAAGGGAGTCTCGCCCCTTCAATCTTGCGCGTGAAGGGTAACTTGGAAATCTAATTTAACGTTCGATCCTCTATCCTATCTCTTTCTTTCTTTGGTTTTGGTTAATTTGGATTTGATTTTTGATGAAATGGTGTTTAGCATTGCATTGATTGTGTTGAATTTTCTAATGTGTTGGTTCTGAAATAATTTTTTTTTTCTTTTTTTCAATATCAACTTTTTTTCTTTTAATTCCAAAATTTAGTTAAAAGAAAAAAAAAAGAGTAAAAACGACGTCATTTTGACTCAATTAACAACAGGATATAAATGGAGTTTAACGGATTACTAAATTGATAACAATTGAAAGTTAGAGAATTGAAATAATAAAACTAAAAATCAGAAAACTAAAATTAAAAAAAAAATTAAAAATTAGAAAGCCAATTTTACATTATTACCTGAATAAAATTATGGGGTAAAAAAGTAAAAGAAGTTTTTTTGAAAAATGAGTGAAAAAGAAAAAGTAGTTTATCCCTCGTATCGGGGACGCTCTCACAAGTTTCAGCTACGTCCCAAGATTCTCAGTCCTCAGACAAATAAAGAAAGAGAGAGATTGGATTTGGGGGTTTGAATTGATTCTGAACCCGCTTAAGCTTATTTTATTTTATTTCATTTTTCTCTCTTAGCAAAATAGCGCTTCAACCCAACAAATCGGTAAGGATATAAGATCGTCTCTCAATTCTCTTCTACCTGTTCATACTCTGCGCTTTTTAGCTTTACTATTAGTAATGGTTTATCATGCTTTGAATTGTACAGATCCTTTGCCAATTTCTTTTTTTTTTTTGCTCCATTTCTGTCCTAGATTTTCAGGTATGGGTTTGTAGCTTTTATTATGGTGATTATTTCTTGCGTTTCTGCACTGGTTTTTTTTTTTTTTTTTGGAAAGGCTAATTTCCAAAGACCCATATTGGAATTGGGTTGGATTTTGAAATGGGTATTCGTCAAAACGAACAAAAAACTGTTTTTGATTTTTTATTTTATTTTGCACTATTGATTCGAAGTTTGACCCTTCGGTGGTTTGTGTCAATTTGAAACTTGGTAGTGGTTCTAGAAATTGAATTGGGGGATTAGTTTTGTTGTGGAAATAAGGTTACTGATAACTGGTTCAGGCGTTGCTTTGATAGTATACGTTGTTGGGAATTGTGAATTTTGATCTGAAACAACTGCTAGTATTTCTTATGTAGTCGTTAATTTACTGATTCTTCTCAAAAGTTTAAAGTTGAAAATGGTAAATTTAATCATTTAACCGCATAATTCTAACACTCTCTCACATGTGGGCTCTAACTCCCGTTTAATAGGTAAGGCTCAACATGTGAGATTTTAAATGAGAGGTAGACTAGAGTAGACATGAATCGAACTCGGGACTTTTTACTTTGATACCATGTTAAACTACCATGTATTAGTAATTTATCTCTTACCAATATGCTGCAGACTAGATGATTTACTTGACTGTATCTTCTCTTTCAGGTTAAGTTTCTGGAGCAACGTGTTTCCAGTTGTCATTATGGTAATAGACACCTTGGTTCAAGGTTTCTGTGGCAAACTTAGCAAGTGATGTTATTTTTATGGTCATTGTTCCTCAAATACTAAAATGTGGAGTTTTGCATCCAATTGCATAGCTGGAAATATTGGACTGAAAAATGACTCTATTAACCAAACCCAAGCTGCTTCTGAATGCTCTGATGATGAAGCTTCTTCTATTGCTAGCAGAGAGGAAGGACTAGAGTGCCCAATATGCTGGGAATCCTTTAACATCGTTGAAAATGTACCATATGTCTTATGGTGTGGCCATACCCTTTGTAAAAATTGCATTCTGGGACTGCAATGGGCTGTTGTGAAATTTCCCACTCTACCAATTCAGCTTCCACTCTTTATCTCCTGCCCATGGTGCAATCTCCTATCCTTCCGTCTTGTTTACAGGGGAAATCTCAAGTTTCCTCGCAAGAATTACTTTCTTCTCTGGATGGTTGAGAGCATGCATGGTGACAGAGTGAAGTCTCATTCTTCCTTCGCTAGGGATCAACAATCACTCTGGCCTACAAATGGAAATTTGCCAATGGGAGGTCAGGTAAGCAATGGTAACCTCAGGAGGGGACAATATATTCGTCATCCTGAGCCATCAGGATCCCACCATGCCCATGGTCGTCTCAGTAATTATCTCAGTGTGGAGACATTACACTCTTCCCTTCGGAAGTCGCTGATTTTCTTTGTTCATATGACGGCTAAATTCCCATTGGTTGTTATATTTCTTCTGATCGTCCTCTATGCAATACCTGCTAGTGCAGCCATCTTGGCTTTGTACATACTTGTCACAGTTCTGTTTGCTCTCCCATCGTTTCTTGTTCTGTACTTTGCATATCCTAGTCTGGATTGGCTTGTGAGAGAAATCATCACTTGAGATGCTATTCGGGGTTTGCAAGTGCTGTGAATAGATGTTTGCTCCTATAAAAATGCATCCTCTCTATCCAAAGAACCATGAAACTTATAATTCAACGACTTTCCACTGTAAGGCTGCCCCAATGCTTCCCTTTGAAAGACACTCAATGTCAGTACCATTCAAGACTTTCATTTTCAGATTCATTTTTAGTGCTTTTAGAATCTGGCTGGTATGATGGCTGTGATATTAATGACTGAAATTTTATAGCGTTGGTGCATCCAAGTCTTGGAGTGAATTTTCATTTTCCTAGACATAGTTGGATTGTGGATATCCTAAGGTTATTTATACAGTTGTAATAGGTAACTAGCATGAAGACCATATATGAAGAGCTTGAGTATTTGTTTGTATGGAATATTTCTATATTATAGTTATGTAATTTAATTATAGTTGGTTGATGATAGATTTGGGATCAAGCAACTTAATATTGGTTTATGTCCTCTTTATAATTATTTGTTTAAGTCACAGGCAGAGTTCTTTGCATTTTACACCTCCTGAATGACTTTGTGGCTGTAGATGATAGCTTGCTGGATTTGTTTGTGTTCTTGTCTTGTCTGATTTGTTGTATTCAACTTTCTGTCTGGTCAAATAGAGGATCAGTTTGTAGAAAGTTTGAAATTAGTTTGTATTATGATCTTTTGAGAGCATCCAGAGGAGTTCTATTCCTTAGAGGAGCATTTGGGGTGCTAAGGTGCCTCAGAAGGTTGCTTCTTCTTTACTTTTATTTTCTCTTTTCCTGTTTTACTTGCTGCTACATTGGGCAAATCACCAAGGGGCGTCAGTGGACAATCTTTGAAAACAAGGTCTTGTGATTGTTGACCAGTGTTGTATGTGCAAGAATAGAGCACCTTCTACTTCATAGCATAGGTCAGTGGCTCGGGATATTTGGTCATTTGTGTGTACTTTATTCAGGGTGGTTTGGGTTATGCCAGAGACTGCAATGGATGCTAGAATGTTTGCTAGGAAGATTTTATTGTAACATAAGTTCCAAGAAATGGAAAGCTGTATCAATGAGTATTGTGAACAATTTAGTGAGAGATGAACAGTTGAACTTTTGATGGGGTTGAATTTTTAAATCATGTTCTTAAGCAATTTGCTTTAAGATCTTTGTATGATTTGATGACTAGCTTGGGTAGGGTCCATGTATCTTCTTTTCTGGAGTTTTTAGATCATTTAATTCTTAAGAGTATAGTTTCTTAAGAGTGGTTTATTGCATATTTTGTGCATTTGCCCTAGCTCCTCTCTCAAATGAAATTATTTTACTTTTCAAAAAAGAAAAGAAAAGAAAATAGAGGTCATGGTGGATGTTGAAAAACTGGATTTATGAAATTTCAAGGCTTGTTTGGTTTAGAGGTGTTTTGAATCATATCACTCAAAACTCATAACTGAGTTATCAAAACACATGGGACCCACACAAATTTTTTTGTTTGGCTTGATTTTCACGTTGTGTTTCCATCACTCAAAACTCACAAATTTTGAGTTAGATTGATGGAAACACAAAGCAAGAATTTGGTGTTTCCAAAAATTGAGATACATAACTTAGTGGCACCATTGTAATTTTTCGACCTTTGTGGAGCTCACAACTTCTGTGTTGTCTTGTCAGCTCAGACCTGTTTGATATTATTGTTGCAAACAACCACAGTACCACCACAACAAATCCAGTGCCACCACAACAAACCCAGCACCACCACAACACCACCACAACAAAACACCACCGAAACACGAACCCAGCCCCACCCAGCGCCGCCATAGCAACCCACTGCCAAAACACCAAAATCAACCCACAAAACCAACCGTTGATCCACACCACCGAAACGCAAAACTAGCCCCAACCAATTTAACCCAGCCCCACTGAAACAACTCACCACTTTAAACCCAATAACCACTGATTCAAACTAACCAAAAACAGCTAAGAAAGAAACAAAGAAGAGAGAAAAAAAAAAATCAAATATAGATTAAAGAGGGGAAAGATAGAGAAAGCTGAGAAAGAAACAAAGAAGAGTGGAAAAAAAAATCAAATATAGATTGAAGAGGGGAGAGACAGAGAAAGCTGAGAAAGAAACGGAAAAGAGGGGGGAAAAAAAATCAAATATAGAGTGAAGAGGGGAGAGACAAAGAAAGAGAGATAGACAAAAAAATTTGATAGAAAAGAGGGAGATTCAGAGAAATTAAAGGTGAGAGGATGCCATGGTGGGAGAAGTAAAGGAGGAAGATTTTTTGTTAACAGTAGCAACACTGGATAGTGTCAGTGGGTGGGGTTCATGGTTTTGGCAAAAAGTTGTAGAGATATGTAATTGAGTTATGAGTCCAAACAGGTATTTTGCAATTTTTGAGTGAAACTAAGATTTGAGTAGGGAGTTATGAGTTTTGAGTTTGAGTTACGGGTTTTGAAAATTGAGTTATGAAAACTGAGACACCTCTAAACCAAACAGGCCCTGAAGTTGAGACAGGTAAAGCTGTTCTAATGATTCTATAGTGTTGTTTTTTAGTTGCTGTAGTTTATGTCTGGTTAGTCTGAGCAAGATTGGTTCATTAAAAATTTGCAGCAGTAAAACAACATTTCCCTTGAGCAGCTTGTCTATTGAACAGTGTGTGTACTTTTGACCATGGTTCTTCAACTAGCTCTGGTGTGGGGACAATATCCATTGTATAAATCTGGTAATTCCTTGAATTCAGGAATGATCTGTATTAGCGGAGGCCATGAATATTGTGGCTAGCACAGTGCTACATCTTGACCCTGTTTTTGGGCCTAAATAAGAAGCTTTATTCTTATTCCATACTAAAGCGGGAATACTACTCATCTCCATCTCCATCTGAGGTGCCCAAAACGGAAAGTAACAATCACAAGCCCAACTAGCAAGAGAAGGCAATAAAAATAAAATAATATTGCATGCCACTGCCTAAGTACATGAGATGAGAGGCTTTCCAAAAAGAAAAAGATTGAAGATGCTCCAAGATATCTGCTATAATTTTGACTAAATGTTCCAGTGATTGAACAAGTAGAAACCGATGTAAGAGCAAAACCAAAATTATTTTAGAATTTATATTTTCAGACTTTTGTATTTATCTCATAGGAAATTGGATGGTTGTAAACTTTTATTCAAATAAGGGTTAGATTTGAAATTAGATAGAGATTATTAGTATTTGAGGTCAATTAGAATTAGTTTCCATTAGTTGTTATCTTTCATCTTTTTACTTCCTAGAAGCTTTAACTTTGTATAAACTTTTGGTCTATTTATATTTGAGGATAGACGATTGATTAATGAAATTTTAGATTGGAGATTTTCTAATGGGAGCTAATTCCTAACGCCTTAGATGTTGATGCCTAAGTTTCTTGTTTAGGGTTTATCTTTTAATTTTGTTGTTCTTTTATTTTCCACTTGATTGTCATGCACCAAAAACTTGTGTGCATTGCCTTCCCATATGTATCTTGTCCGCCCAGAAAAAGAAAAAAAAAAAAAAAATTGCATCTTGTTGGTCTTAATTGTATTTGGTATGATGCTATGACCTCGTTTAGACAGAGACATTAACCAATTGCTTTTCCGCATTTAAGCCAAATCTCCACCTAAGCCAAAGGCAAATATGTAATGCTATGCATGTATTCAACACCCAACCAAACTTTTGAATAAAAATTAGAGATAACATTTCCTTCAATAGCGTGCAGAGTGCAAAGTAAGTTCAATCTTTAGAGCAAGAAGCAAACAATACTAAGAAATGCTCTGCTCTTGTTGCAAACCACACAACTTTTTCCACAAACTAATATTGTGATTGATACATAATAAAAATAATGTTAATAATAACTCAAATAAAAACAATATTTTTCCGATCATAATAAATCATATCAACAATTAAGAAAATATTGTATCCATAACATTATTTAGTGGCAATTTATGAGGAATTGAGGATCTAACAATTGTATTAAAAACAAATTTTAAAAATTTAAAATCACGGTTCTAGAAAGTTCTGCTGATTTCCATTTCTACGTGATCTCTATCTTTTTTCTTCCTCCACCATCCACAATAAATCTAAAAATCCACGCAGGACAATCCAACATAGATCCCCCACGTGTCACAAACACAACCTGGAATTGAAACCTTAGATTCTGCTGTGTACGCTACAAACTCCAACAGTCCAACTGGTTAGCTAGTTGATGGTAAAGAAACGAAAAGAGGGCTTGGGTTTCAAAAAAAAATGGTGGCAACCATTGCTGTTCCTTCCCCAAAATCCTCTATCTTGCAAAAGCAGAACCCAGTCTCTCTGAGAGACCCAAATTGTAGTTTCCTTGGTGGCTCCTCCTTGAAGCAGCTAAAACGCAGAAACAAGAGAAGAGATGCAGATCATGCCATCAGTTTGGTGGTTCCTTCAGCAAGCCTCGCCACCAACACAGCCACAACCACAACCAATCGTGGTGGCAGGTTTTATTTCAACTTCACTGGATTTCCCTTCCCTCTTGGCCCATTTCTCAACAGGAGCACTATAAGGACTGAGGTCTGCTTCTTTGCCTTCAACTTCACTTTATTCATTTTAATGTTTCTCTTAGCTAGCTTTCTTAATTTCTTCTCTGTTTTCTCTTCATTTTATTGGAATTAGCTGTCATTTGTTTCCAATATTGAATTTCTTAGTATTTGTCTCATTGTTACCAAGCTGGCTTTGTCACATTTTATTGCCTTTGTCTGTATTGCTTTGATTGCTGTTTCTTTATTGGCTTCACTTATTAAGAAGGGAAACTGTTTTTCTATCTTTTAAGATCTTTGTATTATATGTTTATGTTCAACTGAGTGGTCTAATAAGTTTCTGTGGTTTGTGATTTGTCTATTATCAGTTTATCACTTTTCTCTTTGTCATGGATTCCCATATGCTTGCTTAGTTAATCCAAATTATGGCTTTGGCAAGCATATGATTTTACTAGGGGGAGATAGTGTGGTGTCTATATGTGGTAAGATTTTGCCAGTATTTCAAGGCTTCTGAAACATGAATACAAATCATTCCGTCCATTTTTTGTGTTCCACTTTATACACTACCAATCGCAACTTTCCATATATTGTTTTTACTATTCCTGAAACATGATTTTGGAAATAGAGTTTCCAAAAAATGGTTCATGAACTCACTTAACCACTGCAGTCACTGCGCATGATTTCTTGCATACTTTGTTGGTCCAATACGAAAGTGGTTTCCATTTTCTTTCATAGGTTACAGCTTGTCCAAGTACCACTTGGTTGATTGCCAGATATTTTAATGATTCTCTGTCAAAACAGCTAATCAAGTTTTAATCATGGAGGATTGGAAATTTATTATGCAAGCTGATAGTATGAAAGTTATGTTGAATTTCCCTTCCTTGCCCTGCTCTTGACAGAACTCAAGTGATATTTACTCTTTGCTCTTTATGCATCTTTTTTGCTACCTCAACTTGAATCAACTCACTTGTGCATTTAATCGCTCTCTTCAAAATATGACCAAACCATTTAAAGCAACTGTCTCTCCTTTTTTTTTTTTTTTGTATCAATAGGAGCCACCCCTAATATCTCATTTCAGTTGCACTAATTTTATGAATATATTGCTTCTTAACAACCTAACACTCAACCCATAGTGCATACCTGATCTTGTAGAAGTCTTATAAAACTGTCCCTTTAACTTAATAGGTATTCTACGATGGCACAGTTGACAATACTCTTGATGTGCTTCTCCACTCCATCTACCCTACTTTTATCCTATGGTTCACATTCTCTTCAATCTCTCCATTTTTTGAATTATTGATCCAAGATATAAAAAGTGGTATCTCTTGACCATCAAGTCTTATAGCCCCTTCATCATTGTTTCTACTTTTATCAAACGTATATGTACTCTGTTTTAGTCCTACTTAATCGAAACCCTTCAGATTCCAAAGCATCCTACCAAATTTCTAACTTGAGATTTACTCCATGTCTTGTTTAATCCACAAAAACTATATCAACTTCAAAAGGCATACACCACGGGACTTTCTCTTAAATCGATTTTAGTGAGCTCATTCATTACCAATGCAAAAAGATATGAATTTAATGCAAATCAATGGTGATAGGAAACTTATCTGTGATGCCTTCATTTCTTCTTGCACTACTTATATCTCCATCATGCATATCCTTAGTCAAATCTATTTACTTTAGACTTTCTTTTCCAAAGCCACCACTTAACATAACCTCTCTAGGTACCTTAAGTATAGCCTCTATTTTTTATTTGTTTTGAGGAACCTTTAATGGTAGCCTAAGTAAACTCTGTAGGTTGGGATCGTGGTGTGCTTTTGTTTTTCTATATGATGCTTTAATGTATAAGGATGATAAGAATTTTTCTAGATCGGTAGGTTAAGCATTCTGAATCAGAAATCATTGCATCAATCTGTATCAAATGGTGCAATATTGATTGGAAAGTACAATAGACTAGATACAGTTGAATACAAGCAGTAGCAGAGGAATGAACAAGAAAAAAGGAACAAATATGCCTAAACAAAGAATTGTTTCTTTCTCCTTGTCTGCTTGCATTTTCAAATGCTAGGTTGATATTTCATTAAGCATGCTAAGAGCCTAGTTCCAAATTGAAAAGTAAACTGTAACTTGAAGTAATAAACTGTTCATATCATATGATAATGTATAATGTAGTTAGAAGTTCTGCTTTTTATGCACTAACATATCCCTTCTATTAATATCTTTTCTTAGGCTGTGAAGGGCTGCATATGGCTATTCGAACAAGAGCAAGCATTAGGATTCAGCAGTGTGTCCACGAACATTCGAATGACAATCATTAAACTCAAATCTGGTGGATTATGGGTCCATGCCCCAATTGCTCCAACCGAGGAGTGTATTCAGGTTCCATCTTTTTCTTTAATTTTTTTAATCTGTATAATATGAATACTATTAAGATTGGTGGCAATTGAAATACAAATGCATAAAAAATTTCTTATACTCTTTTCTTGGCACGTAAAACTTGGCTACTTGTAATTCAGATTTTTTGAATAATTAGTTTTATTATTTGGGTTGTTTACAGCATTTTTTGTTGAATAAATTTAAATACTTAAAAGGATCTTTTATTATCAAATTATTTCTGTGCTGAATGATACCGGTCATTCTTTCAAGGCTATCTAAGAACTCCACTTTGGAAAATGGCAACAGAGAATTATGTAGCTATGTCCAAATATTTTACATAAAGGATTGCAATGTATTATAATTTATAAATAGGGAGTGTGAATAGATTAAATGTGGTCACATTTCTTGCACTGAAATCATCATAGCAAGATCTTAATCACTTAAACAGATATCATGGTCACATTTTTTACATTAAAATCAGCACAGCAAGACCCTAATCACTTATATGGGCATCAATTACAAAACATTTTGATAATGCCTCCCTGTTTTCATTAAAACAAAGTTAACTATTCTCTCTCTCAAAAGGAAGAAAAGTGTTTCCAAAGTGCAATATAACCAGCCCCTTACGTGATACCTACTCTAAAATCTAAATTGTTCGTCAAGAAAATCGACTGGTCCGGGAAAAGTCAATAGTCATAATTACCACATATGCAAGATCTTCCTCAATATACTAATTTAATCCCCCTTTTTTACGCTTTCAATCTAAGTTATTTTAGTCTTGGCCTCCAAAATTCTGCATATCTTGCATTTCTATGGATTTCCTGTGTCTTATTGATGACCTCTTGGTCTTTCGCCAGCTTGTGAAGGAGTTAGGAGCTCCTGTAGAATACATTGTCCTGCCTACTTTTGCTTATGAGCATAAAATATTTGTTGGCCCATTTTCTAGAAAGTTCCCTCGGGCTCAGGTATGGGTGGCCCCAAGGCAATGGAGTTGGCCTTTGAATTTGCCACTTGAATTTTTTGGTATTTTTCGTGCTAAAACCTTGAAAGATGAGGACTCGTCAACCCCGTGGGCTGATGAGATTGAACATAAAATTCTAAGCTCGCCAGAAGTTGGTAATGTAAACTATGCATCAACTACCTTAACTATGTTTTCATGAATCAAAAGCAGTGATAATTGATTTGCTTGTGGAGTATTTCAGGAATTGGACCATATGTGGAGGTAGCATTCTATCATAAGCGTTCAAGAACACTACTTGTAACAGATGCTGTAATTTTTGTACCAAGGCAGCCACCAGAGTGCATAAGTAAAGAATCCTTGTTAGCATCTGCAAAGAATGGTTTGGCTGTTAAAATTCTTAGTAAAGGAAAGGAAGTTCCGGAGGAACCAATTGTTGACAACATGAGGAACCGTCAAAAAGGTTAGTCCTCTATTGAAATCCAAATAGCACATTCTTTGGTGTTTGTTAGTGGATTTAAGACAAATGTGAAAGCAACTTAAGTGTATGTACCTATCACAAAGTATTGAGTTAGACTTGAGTTTTGGTGCAGGGTGGGAACGAATGGTTCTACAAATTTTGTTTCTTGGTCCATCAAATTTGTTGGAGCCTAATGCTAGCTTTGCTCAGATGTCACAAAAGTTGATTGTTTCGCCCATTGTAAAGACATTGGTGTTCAGCAAAGTTCCTGAAAAGGTAGCTACCCTAGTCCAATGCAGATAATTTTTCCTGTTTTATGTTTTTTTTTTTTTGGTGGGGATGGGGGTGCTCTTAAGTATAGGTTTTGCTCCTCTCTTTGACAAACATTGGTTAGTGCAGCTACCTGTCATTTTTACACCAAAAATATGCATAACAGGGTGGTTTATATGCCTTAGCATTTCATAAGAAACATTGAACTACCACTCATGCCTAGATGTTGAATACTATAACTTAATTGCAACTGAACCAACCAAAAGAGGCATTTAAAGGAGAGGATTTGTCGATTTTTTTTGTTTTGTTTTTGAATTACCCTTGGATGTTTTTCATGAGGACACACTAAATTATAGTAGTGAAACTGAATTGAGTATTGTGACTGAGTTTTTAATGGTGATTTGAAAGTACACCGTTGTTTCACCGAAACAAAAGAAAGTATGAATGACAATCGTATGTGCTTTAAAATTCAGGTCAGGGACTGGATTGATGGCATTGCACGGGACTGGAGGTTCAAGAGAGTAATTCCTGCCCATTTTGCTGCTCCAATAAATGCAAGCAGGTCTGATTTCTTAGCTGCATTCGCATTTCTTGATGACCTCTTGGGTGAGCGTTATGCCACATGGCCTTCACTTTCTCTTCTCTTCGCATCACTTATGGGAAAGGCTGCCAGTTACTTCCCTCCAGATGACATGAAGACCTTATCATCCCTTGATCAGTTTTTAGTCTCAGTGGGAGCCGTGAAGAAGACTGTTTCAGGCAGGAAACGATGACACAGAATGAATTAAAATTTACTTGTGAAGATTGCACCTCTTAGGGTTACAATTTTTCCTGTATATTTAGGTTATAAGGATGTTATTTAACCAATGTTCTGTTTTCTTAAATTTGCAATGTAAAAAGTAGTTCCAATACCGAGAGTGTTTTGCTTGTGAAAGGAAATTCTTCTTTACAAGTCTGGTCCTCTCAATGTTTCATGACCTAACCTACCAACCAAATAAAGAATAAGAGCAGTTGGTCCTGCCCAACTACATTGGGTCTTTCAGGTAGGGGGCCCTGGTTATTCTGTACCTAGCCATTGTTAAGCATACAAAGCTTCAGGACATTCTCTGTATAATTGCATACAAAGACCCAAATAAGAAGAACCAAGAGTATGTGCATGTCCCTTCCTACTTCACTGGTCCTGGCCTAGGCCGTTACTGCTTTATGTTCTGTTTTAATAAACATAATAGCAACATAGAATGGACTCATGGTTTATAATTATTTCAACACTTTTGATTTCAATGGCATTTTGATTACTACACACCTTCAAAAGGCTTAATAAAATCTTCAGACTGCAGGTAAAATTCTAAAAGCAATTCTTGAATATTGAATACTTATTATAAATTGATGGAAGTTAGGTGCTTATAGATAAACATAGTTATGCTGTCACGGGGTTTAAGTCTAACACATGTTCTACACCTTTTGGGGGTAAATGGAAGACACATTCAACACAAGAAGTAAACACAGTTGGTCAACGTCTACTCTCTGCAAAATAATTAAGCCTTTGTCCTAGTTAAGGAAATGGAAATCTACTCTAGTGAATGCAATTCATGACCATTTAACATGTCTAAAAAAAAATCAATTGGGAAGAAAGAAAGCATTGATTTTCTTGATCCTAATAAACCTACTTTTGGTTGGACGGTCATCCACCTCAACTAAATTCTCATACCAAATACAATGACATTTTTATTTCATTTTCAATTTGCTGATGATGGACAATTCAGCAAAAAATAATAATAATAAAAAAATTTGATGGACACGTACATCATCCACGGACACAAACACAAGCACACCATATATTTTTATAATAAATATAAATAAACATAAGGGGGAGAGGGAGAGTTCTTCTATTTGATAAAATATACATGAAGGGTAATGTAATAGACAACCTTCTTTATAACATTTTTCATATCTTAAGGAAGTGACATGTGCTAGAATAATGATTAATTGATTAAATTGATAATTTCTTAGAACAATTGACAATGAAAAATATTATCAGATGCTCTTAAGATAATTGTTAAGAAGAAAAAAAATGAAGGATTTTATTATTGAACGCCCTAATGGCAATGGTTAAGATGCATTTAATGCTTTACTAAATAATATTTTTATACACTTTTAAAAATAAAGTCAAATTATGGTATCTAAAAAAAAAAAAATAAAGTCAAATAATGCACATATATCCAAAAAAAATACATACACTAAATTTGTGGGTGTAAGTCAATGAATTATTAATATGTGTATTTTATTTATTTTTTAAATTATGCATTACAACTCATAATTGAGTATTTATTAGTCTTTAATCTGTGCCCTTAAGACACTCATTAACATGACCATAAAATGAATCTCATCTATATTGGGAAGCAGGAGAAGTAGTAAAAGTTAGTATGCTTGACCATCTAGAAAAAGTGAATCGACTACATTGAAAATCCTATCTTAATGATTGCCCTTAAGACACTCGATAACAAGATCTATTAATAATTGGGTAAAGCTTAGGTTTAGTGCACTAGACACTGCCAAGAGTAGATACATATCAGCATCGTGACCAATCTAGTGCAATTGAGAGCTAGTCTTGAACCAAGTCCTTGATAATTATTGATTAGGCAATGAATTACTGAGCTCCAACTCCTATATCCGTTTTCAGCAGCTTTGAAAATACTTATGTGGGTAGGCTTATGATAAATAAATGGACTAATAAGTAGTTTGAGTTTTATTGTGGCCTGCACTTTGAAGTATGGATAAGAGTGTGTTTCTCATGTACTGTAATAATTAAATTATATTGAAGAACATGCTAGACCTGAAGCTTTGGAGAGAGAGTGAGAATCCAAGGTGATTTTCCTATTACTCTTTTGTCTCTTTTCTGCTTTTTCTGCTTATCTGATCACCATTTGGTCACAACTTTCTCAAAGCTTTCGGGCATGCCCTTCACATACTATACTGATGCAACCACCTTCTTTTTGGTCCTCAATCCTTAAAGAACATGACTTTTTACCCACAAAGAAAGCTATCACTTTCCTTGGAAACCCCACCTGGTCCTTCTCCTTCGTCCACATCCTTCAAGTTTGTGAATTGAGAGATGCTGAACATCAAACATCAAACATCACGTATTTCCTTTTTCTTGGGTGGTGGAAAATATAGGCTAAAACTTGCCAAGAAAATTGAAATGGTTACATAGGCCAAGAAGGTCCTTCCCACATAGGTTTGCATGCTAAAAGTGGAGCAGGCACTAGAAAGTGTTATCTAGATTTTTATGTTGCGAACTTCCAATCATGATTTTGATTATGTTGATAATGATGTAGCAGTAAGTCAATTAAGTGTGTTTTCATTGTGTCTTATTCATCAATTAAAGGACAACTTTATAGCTTTATAGCTATGTACAGGTTTATATCTGTTTTTATTGTAATATAAAGAAGGATTTTTCTTTGGACTTAGATAATTAGGTAAACGCTACTTAAATACATGATTAATGAAGAAAAAAAAAAAAACTTTGAAATGTCATCATTCAATACATATAATCTAAATTTATTTTTATGTTACGTGTGACTAGTGTGGTTAGTGGTCACTAACATCATATATTATATACCATATAATTAAATTTGGGTACTAAAGTTGTGATTGACTAAAAGTCTTGTAACTCAATTGGTTGACATATTTTAGTATTTCTAAATAAGACATCCAGCGTTCGAATTCTTCCACCCCAATTATTGAATTATAAAAAAAATAATTAAAAAAAAAAGATAGTAAGGTAATATCTTATTGCTATATTTCTATTAAGCATTTTAATAATTTGTAAGATTTTATGATCCTCAAGTTGATTTTATGATACTATTTTAAAGACCCTTTCTATCTTAGGTAGAATTTTATGATACAGTTTTAAAGGCCCTTTCTATCTTAGGTAGGATTGTGAATTTAACTGCCATGGTCATCAATGTTTGGACAAGAGATGAAACTATTTTTTTGTGGTGGAGAAGGCATGGAAAAAATTTTAAATGGGACTCCTATGTTCAAAGTCTGTAAGAAGATCAAGGAAACAAAAGATGAATTTCGTAGATGGAACAGAGAATGGTTTGGGAATATTCAGACAAAAATTAGGGAGAAATGGGATCAACTAGAGAAAATCTAGAGGGAAGAACCTACCTAGGAGAATTTGGAAAAAGAAGTTAGTATTAATCTGGAGCTCCATGAATGGTTGATTAGAGAAGAAACTTTATGGAGACAAAAATCTAGAACTAAATGGCTTCTTGCAGCAGAGTTGAACACTAAATTCTTTCATCTTTCAACAATTGTTAGGAGGAGGAGGAATGCAATTGATCTTTTGAAGAATCAACAAGGGAATTGGGTTTCAGGTAGGGAAGCGATTGGAATGTGCTTTGAGGAGTTCTTCACTACTCTCTTCACCTCATCCAATCCCTCAATCCCAAACAACTTGGACGGCTTAATCTTGCCTAGTTTGTCTCAAGAAGATAAAGAGATGTTATCAAGGCTGCCTTCAGTGGATGAGATTAAAAGTGTGGTTTTTAGTTTGGGTTCCAATAAGGTGCTTGGACCAGACGGTATGTCGACCCATTTTTTCAAGTTCTATTGGAATATCATTGGAGGAGAGGTCACTGAAGCAATTATGAGTTTTTTTAGAAGGGGATATATGTTAAAAGAAATCAATCACTCCTTTATTGCTCTTATTCCTAAGGGCAACAATGCAACTTCAGTAAACCAATTTAGGCCGATTAGCCTCTATAATGTGCTTTATAAAATCATCTCTAAACTCCTTGCTAATAGGCTCAAGCAAGTCCTTAACAAGTTAATTTCTTCATGGCAAACAGCCTTCATTCTTGGTTGTAAAATCCAAGAAAATACCTTCTTAGCTCAAGAAATTCTCCATGCAATGAAGAAGAAGAAGGGTAAAACATGTTGGATGGTTTTAAAAATAGATATGGAAAAGGTGTATGACCGCCTGGAATGGGGCTTTATTGAGAAAGTCCCTCGCTATTTTGGGTTCCCTGATACTTGGATACAATGGGTTATGTAATGTGTTTCTACAACATCCTTCTCCATCCTTATAAATGGAAGTTTGTTTGGGTTTATTAGACCTCAAAGAGGGGTGAGGCAGGGGAATCCTCTCTCTCCCTTGTTTTCTGTTCTAGCAGGGGAGGTTTTGGCTCGCTTGATTGAGAGAGAAGCCTTGTGTAATGGGATAAGGGGTTTTAAGCTGGCCAGAGATCTAACTCCTATTACTTATTTGCAATTTGCGGATGATCTTTTTATCTTTGCTCAAGCTAATGAGGAAAATTTGGAAAGGATAAAGCTTTGCATGTATGTTTTTTCAAGCTGGTCAAGGTAGAAGATAAATTTCTTTAAATCTATTATTATTTATAGTAGAAATACTCCTCATTATCTGAAATCTCGGTTAGCAAATTCTATTGGAATTAGTGCTTCAAATAAGAAGGAAAAATATCTTGGTATTCTAATAGCCTCTGGTAGAGATAAAAAGGTAGCAGCTGAAGAGATTGTTGAGAAAGTTAAGCAAAGGCTGCAAGGGTGGAAAATGAAAACTCTCTCTCAAGCAGGTTGAGCGACACTCATTTCATCTATGACTTCTTCCATGCCATCTTACCAAGCTTCATCCCTAATTCTCCCAAATGAAGTTTGTTCAAAACTTGCTTCCCTTAACTGAAGATTTTGGTGGGGTACAATGGATGATAGTAAGAAAGGTTGCTGTCTCAAAAGCTAGGATTCAATATGCACTCCTAAAAATGTTGGAGGTCTTGGCATTAAAAAAATCAGAAGATATGAATAAAGCTTTGGTGGCCAAAATGACTTGGGATATGGTCAATAACAATGATAAAATGTGTGTGCTAGTTTTCAAGAAGAAATATGTTCGGAACATAAATTTCATGAAAATGCCCAATCCGAAGGGTGCTTCTTGGGTAGCTCAAAGTATCTTTGAGTATAGGAAGGTTATTAGTAAGGGCTTATGCCATAGAATTGGCAATGGCCTTAACACTTGGATCTTTGAAGATCCATGGGTCCCTATCAAGCCAGGGTTCATTCCCCAAACAAGAAGCGGTATTTCTATTGATGTTCACTTGGTAGCAGACCTGATCAATCAAGATACCAGACAATGGGATAGAGATAAACTTTCAATATTGTTTGAACCTCCCGTAGTAAATAAAATCCTAAACATCCATTTATCTCATCAAACCATGAATGACCAAGTATTCTGGTGTCTTACTCCTTCAAGTGAGTTTTCAGTGAAATCTACTTATAATGCTATAAGAGGATTGAATCTTCCAAGCCACCCCCACATGCTTAGTAAAGATTGGAAGGATTTATGGAAGCTAAAAGTAAATGCCAGACTTAAAAACCTTTTGTGGAAAATGTGTTGGAACATCCTTCCAACTTGTTCTGTTCTTAACAATCGTTTTAACATTTCATCTTTAAATTGATTTTTGTGTAATAATGCCCCTAAAACAATTGAGCATTTGTTTATGCAGTGTGATTGGGCTGTCCAGCTTTGGTTACTAGCCCCATGGCCTATATATATGAGTAAGTTATCCTCTCTATCTATCTTGGGTTGGATTAAGGTTATTTTAAATCCAAAATCCATGTTGGGACTGAATGAAGAATCTGTCAAAGACTTCCAACTTTATGCTTCCATTCTCTGTGATCATTTATGGATGGCTAGAAATAAAGCTAGAGTGGAGGGTTAAAAAAGTGATCCAACTAATCTTTCCTGGCAAATTTTTAGAGTCTTCATGGAGCATAAAGAAGCTTGGAAAGAGCAAAATGAGAAACCATCAAAAGATGTGGTCTGGTCTCCCCCTCCAAAGAGCTGGATCAAGCTAAATTTTGATGCTGCAATACATGAAGAGAAAATCACAATTGTAGTTGTGGGAAGAGATTCAGTTGGCAACCTTTTGTTGACATGGGTAGAGCAATTTGAGAGTGGAAATTCCCTGCTTAGGGAAGCAAGAGCAGCTTGGTATGCCATGAGGTGTGCTGTGAACGAAGGATTTCAAAATATAATCTTGGAGGGTGATGCCTGGAATGTCATTGAGCCGCTGAAAAAGTCATATGTAACCCCGCATTGAAGTATCAGGTCTATTCTAGAAGATATTTTGCTCTTTGTTAATAGTTTTTCAAATGTTGAATTTTCTTTTATTTGTAGAAAGGGTAATATATCTGCTCATTTGCTAGCTCAGTGGGCAGCTCTTGTAAATTGGTCTGGGCCGATTCCCATCTCCAATATGCCTTCTCATGTTTCTCAGGCTTTTGTTAGAGATAGGTCCAGACCCGATCTTTTTGTGTCTCCCTTGTATCAGGTTGAGTTTTTTGAGCAATAAAGTTTTTATTCCAAAAAAAAAAAAAAAATCCTACAAAAAACAGTACTATTGCATCTCGAAATGCTATACAATTATTATAATCAATGGCAAAGTCATTTAATTTTTCTTGGAGTTAAATAAGTTTACAATTTTAACATATGGGGAAATTATTATGTACTCCCGGAGTACCATAAATGTGTACTCCCTCATCTCACATGAATAATGAGTCCTGTTAGTTAAATTCATGATGGGACCTACCATTCATGTGAAAGGGAGGACTACGCATTTATGGTACTCTGAGAGTACCTACTAATTTTCCTAACATATGTGCTCCTATTTAAGGAGAGAGAAACCATACATTAGGGGGGAAAACTTTGAACTCGGAGTATTTCTTAGTAAATTTTGAACGGGAGATCTTATTGAAAGGAAATAGATCAAGCAAACTAGGCAAAAATGTGCATACAATTCATGTACAGTAGTCAAATTAAAAGGTAAAAATAAAGTTCAAGATTTCAAGATGATGCCATATAAGTTGTTGGTAAGTTCTATTCCTCCTAGTTTGAACTTTGAATTCCCTAAAATACTTTCAAAATGCTGCCAACTAAGTTTCTTTTTTCTTTTATCTTTTATCTTTTATCTTTTTTCTTTTTTTAAGGGCTGCCGATTAAAATTTTCAATGATATTTAAGTATACGTGAGGTATGACTTGTGAGCTGTCTATTTAATAATAATAATTACCCTAGTGATTGCAATCGTAGGAAAAAAAAAATTAATTGATGAGATCCTGTTTTCTTCAAGTTATGCTCTCCAACAAAGCATTAAAAAAACTGAAACATACTGACATTATCTCAGTTATTAAGGATTGATTAAGGAAAGAAATACATAATTATATAGTATTTTTATATAGTATTTCACAATTTGCTACCGACCAAGTGGGTCAAATTTTAATAGTTATAAGAAAGGATATCAAAGATTTGTTGCGTATCATTACACACTTTTGATGCGATGGTCACTCTATAAATATAAGTGTTTATGGAGTGTGGGGGTAAGGACCGAGATTTAAGTTTCCAAAGAGAACTTCACACATATATACTTAAATTAGGTTAAAATAGAATTTCTATCCTGTATAAAAAAAAAAAATAAAAAAAAAAAAAAAAAAACTGTTGCGTTATTACAAAATATAATATTATCATTGCCAACTGCCAATGATGGAAAAATTTACAATAAGTTCAAATGACTTAGAATTTTTCATCATTGTTCTTCAAAAAAAAATTATATTCGTTGAAGTGACATATTATAATTATAGATTAATAAAAGTAGTATCAGTTAATGATAAATTTATATAGAAATAATATTGCACTAATCACAAATTATATGAAATAAGTCATGAAAAAAAATTTCCTGCCCTAAATTCTATAAGGATGTTGCCTCAAATATTAGAGTTTGCAATTTAATTTAATATCTATCAATGATTTTGAAATTAGTAAATTAAATTTTATTAAAATAGATGTCAAATATTGATTGATAAATATTAATATTTATCATTTCTCTCATTCTCTCATTCTCTCTCTGGTTGTTGAAAGAAAGAAACCCTAAAAATACAAAGGCTAGGTTTGATGGTTTTAAGGGGATTTATTTATACTTTGCCTATAGCCATGGCTTATAAAAGCGGATATAGGTCAGTTTAAAAAACAAAACAAAAAAATTTGACTGGGTTGGACCTATAGCCGTGTTTTTTAAATGCAGCCATAGGCCTTACCTGATAAAACGCGGCTACATACACTACAAATGCGGCTACAGAACTGTCCTATAACTGTGTTTTATAAAATATGGCTATAGGTTCATAATTTTAACCGCATTTATAACAAACAAGGCTATAGGGCATCTATAGCCGTGTTTTTATAAACACGGCTAAAACACAGCTAAAAAAACGTAGCTATAACTCCATATTTTGTAGTGATTGTTGACATTGTGAAAACTACTCCATAAATTATAAAATGAATTGATAGAATTTTAAGAACTCTATAATAAAACTATCCTAGAAACTTTAGAATATGAAAGGAAAAAAAATTATAAATATAAAGGAATAATATTTTTTAAAATAAGAATATTTAATAAGAAAGAACATGGTAGCATGTAAATATGCACACCTTGCTTTTATGTGGGGGACACCCGCCGCCCAACTAACATATTTAAAATTGTAAACACCCTCCAAAATTGCCTCAGTTTTCCCTTTACACTACAACCCCCTTGTATAAGTATTGTTATATTACAAATTTAACAATTAAATTACTACAGTCTTCAATTTGCATAATTGCTTTTGAAACAAGAGGGAAAAATAAAAAAAGGGAGGGTAAACTACTATAAGAAATAAAATTTCCCAATTGTTTTTAATGGGGATCTCCCCCCCCTCTCCCCCACAATATGAAGTGAAATTGTAATTTTCAACCTTTATATAAAGATCAAAGGTGTGAAATACCAAAAAAAGAAAGCAATAATTTATTTTTTTAAGAAAAAAAGATGGAAGGGTGAACATATGTTTCCCACTCGTTATTTTCTAAGAAATGCCAGCAGCTAGAAAATGACTCTTCTAAATGCAATTGCAAAAGAAGTTTTTGGAATATAATAAAAAGCTTGACTATAATTAGGGAGGTAAAATGAAACCATTGTGCAACTAAATTTTCATACATAGTGTGTCTGTGTATGTATCACGTTGTTAAAATATTCGTCTATCATATTTTTCTTAGTCATGAAGGAAAGGTTATTGTCTACAACGTCACTTATAAAAATAAATAGGGTTCGTATCAATTTCTTCACAATGAAGGTGCACATTTAGTGATTAGAAAGAAAAAGAAAACTGTTTTAATAATAACGAGTAGAAATTAAATATGTATTGGTTTTAATCATGTCGAAAGCATCTTAGAAATAGAAATAGATATATTTTTCTATAATATAAAAAGGCCACCTTTAAAAAATGTTAAAACATAGCTTTCTAGCATTTTAACCTATTAATTACAAAAAGAAAATGAAATGATCTCAGCAATGAAATTTTAGTTTTTAATTCCAAATTGACTTTAATTTAGATCTGAAGGTTCATCTTTAGTTCAATTTCCAAACAAGCCCTATTCTCACGTAATAGTAACTTCGAAAATAAAAATGAAAAAGACCCTAAAAAAACATGGTTGGCACGACCTCTTTGAAATATCATTTAATTAAACAAAATTCAGAGGATCTTTTGTGGGATATTTCTAAAACAATCTCTTTGTCTTTTTTCTAAATACAGATTTTTTTAAAGAAACTTTTTTAAATACAGTTAAATAGTCCTATATGATATATATGTGAATTAACATGAACTAATAGTATTTGTATCAGTATTAGGGTTCAACGAATCAATGGCAACAAAAACCAAAATTGATGTGAAAAGTATGTTCGGCAAAATGTTTTTAGAAATAATTTTTATTTAAAATTCTCCTTAAAAGAAAATGCTAAAGTTATAAACTATTTTATAACATTATGTGATGTTAACATATATAATCATTCTACCATTCTTGAAAACTCAAGCCATTAATAATAGATTATGCCAATAAAAATATGAAAATCCTCCAAAGCAAAATTCATATTCATCTTCAAGATAAGTTGTCATCCACCAAAATTTTCACCATCCAACTTATTTTTATTTACTTTTAAGATATTAACCCCTAATGGATAAATGTCATTATGGTCACCTAAATATAGAGTTTTCTTTACAAATTTATGTCCCTAACTTTTTTTTTAAATATTTATATCAGTTATAGTAAAAAATAAAAATGATTACAAATGCACATAAAATGTGTGAATAATATTTATGTATATGGTAGAAGGGAGAATCTAATTAACAATTAGATATGAAATTCCTATAATAATAAAAATTAGATATAAAATTAATAACACATACTAAATATCTAGATATACCAAAAACATGGTAACTTTCCTTTAAATAAAGAGCTTTCTAAAGAAAAACTTATATGACACTTTAAGATATTTCCAACTAAAATATCCAATATTCAATTCTCACTCCGCAGCTATCAATTAATAATAAAAAAAGAAAAAATAAACCTTGAAATAAACACTTTGTCACATTATAAATTTGGTCATAAGCAGTTAAACCCATGCTTCAGTTACCCTGTGGGACCTGTTTCTCTGTGTCTTGGATTCTGTAACAAACGCGCAGAGAGAGAGAGAGAGAGCAGAGAAGAGCAGAGCAGAAAACGCCACCCAACCAGAAAAATAGAAAGAAGCTATAGCAGAGCATACAAACAGAAACAGTTGCTTGCTTACACGATCTCTTTAAGCAAATCCCAAAAATATATAACAGTAGTATTTCTTTATTATAGGTAAAGCAAAAAGAAAAAAGAAAAAAAAAAAAGAGGGTGGCTTTTCTCTCTTACGCTCGTTGCCTTTCAGTTTCAGGTAGGCCTTATTTGCGTTCATTCATATATTTTCGGTGTTGCTTTTTCTTCGCTTTCTTGTTGAAGCAGCCTTTTTGGCTGAGGCAACCTATAAAAGAGGTATCTGTATTGTGTATATCTGTATTTGTACGTGTTTTCAGGGTCAGGCTGTGCCTTCTCAGCCCCACCTATAAAGCCTTTTTTTCTTTTAGAATTTCATGTGTTTTGTTTCTTTTCGTCCTTTACACACATGGGTTCGCTGAAAGTTGAGATTTTGATGGTGGGTTTGGGTGTACATAAAGCTTTGACAAGGCACCACCGCTTCTTCTCTATTGGTTTCGTGTTGTGGGTGCGTTTTCTTGACAATCGGGTCTTTCTTTCTCCCTCTCTCTCTCTGTGGGGTTTTTGGAATTGGGTTTTGCTTGTAGAATGGTTCTTTTTTGTCTTCTCTGAAAGATATACTTAGCTTTGACTCTTGCTATGAACAGCTGTTTTATGTTCTTTTTTTAATGATGTTGTGATGTGGGTTGTGATCACTTTCTGATTTCTGGAGATGGGTTTGAAGAAAAATGATATTTTGGCAATTGATTTGTGTTGGTCTGGGTGTGATATTGTTGGTGTGGCACAGTTCTCATTGATAGGTATTTTTAAAATTTAACACCGACTTCTTTGCTCCCTAGAATGCAACCGGTAGATGCATATAGGTACTTAAAAATCGCAGAATTATGATGGATCCAACATTTTATTAGTGGGTTATATTGTTATATGGGACTGATTGATATTTGAGGTGTTCGTTTTGATACTTGAGTTGTTCTTGATTTTTAATGATTTTTTCTGCGGTTGTTAAAGGATCCCATTTGTCTATCTCTTTTGTTTAATATTACTTTCCGCTTACTCATTTGTTTCTACATTCAAATACTTGATCTTTTTTTGATACGCTACATGTAAATACTTGATCATACAAGAATTAAGTGTCTATTGAGCTCTTCTTTGGTCCAAAGAGACTGGGCAGAAAAAAACAAAAAGAAATTGAAAGAGAAAACGATGTAAATTTCCTTTGATATCTACTTTTAACATTTAATGTGCCAGAGGTGTTTGATTTTTTCCATTGATATTGCCAACTAGAATATTTAATTCAGAAGTAAGATACAAGAAGTATTTAGTATTATTAGTGTTCTGGGAAAATTTTCAGCCATAATATAGAATTGGTTTTGAATGCTTACAGCTTTCTTATTCTTCTTCTTCTTTTGGAAGCTCATAATTTTATTACCTTTTCATTTGGTATATAATCTCCTCAGAATTTAAAAAACAATATTTGTTTTAATTTATAAGATGACTTCATAGATGTAATGTTATCTTTTTTGTTCTTGTTTTCAGGTTAAAGATCTTGTGGAAATATTTCCTGATTGGAGTTGTCTATAATTCAAAATTTTGACTAGATCTTGGTATGTATATTCTATTTTAATGCAACATATATATATATACTTTTCTTCTTTGACCACAATCATATCTTGTTCAATTAGCTTAGTTGATTTTTCTTCATGTATTATTCCTTTGCCTTATTATAATATACTTTCTGTTGGCTATCAGGGTTTTTCTCTTGTGAGTTTTGTTCTGTATATCTCCTTCCTATCTGATGGCTGAGGAGAATGTCAATTTACCAGTGACCCCAGAGACAATTAAGCCAAATGGGAATAATTTGAGAGGAAACTCTACGGGAAAAGCAAGCTCTTTAAACAGTGGAGAAATTGTTCCTCATTATCTCAGGGCGTCTACTGGTTCCTGTCATGATTTTTGTAAATATGGGAGGAAACATGCATTTGAAGGAAAGGCAAGACGTCCCATACTGAAAAAAGTAGTAAAAAAACCACCTGACAGCGAAAACCCATTAGTGAGTGTGGATCTGCCAGAGATGAAGAAGATGACAGTGGTCAAGCTCGAACCTTCACCTGACTCCAAAACCCATTTATCTGATGTTCCTCAGACCATTAAACAGAAAGTGTCAACAAAATCACCTGGCAGCAAAAATCCTGGAGAAAGTAAATTTCTGACAGAGAGGAAGAAGATGTCAGGGGTCAAGTTTAAATCTTCACCTTATTCAAACACACATAAATCTAATACCCAAAATTCCATGAAGGCAGAAATGTCATTGTCTCCCAAAAAGGTGGAAGCTTCTTCGAGAAAAGGTTCATCAAAAGCTAAAGATTTAAACTTGTCTACAAAACAAGCTACTCCTTTGAAGCCAAAATCTGTGGCAGTGAAACCAATGTCTTCTCCTAATTCCTCAGGAGGTATAAGTGGCCTAAGAAAGAGTGATGTCAAGATTGGCAAGATGACGGGGACCTTAAAAGTAGCTGTAAAGAAAGCCCTGGCTTCCCCACGAACCTCGTTGTCACCGAATTCTTCTGTCAATAGAGTAGCTGTAAAGAAAGCCCTGGCCTCCCCACAAGCCTCATTGTCATCAAGTTCTTCTGTCAATAGAGTAGCTGTAAAGAAAGGCCTGGCTTCCACACGAGCCTCATTGTCATCAAATTCTTCTGTCAATAGAGTTGCAAATTCAAATGAAAGAAAGCTCAGGAACAAGAAAGTTGTGTCTCCCCTTATGAATCAGAACAAGATTAGAAAAGCTGAACCTAAGCAACCCAACAATGAAGAGGTCCCAGAGAAAACCTTGTATGTCATCAAGGTGGAAACTGAGAACAAACCTTTGGAATCTGCTCAAAATGAAAGAATTGCAATTGAACTGTCACATGCTTTATCATCATCACCGAAGTCTACATCCCTCCCAAATATTCTGTCTTCTTCAACCCATGAAGAAGAATATCAAGAGGAGTCTGAATATACAATGAGTGAAGCAGAAGATGACTCACCCTTGGCAAATAGTGAACTTGAGGATACTGAAGAAGCAGACACCTTGGAAGAGGGATACAAAGGGAGGCCCAGAAAGGCTGGGATGGTTTTTTCTGAAGATAAAAATTCCCAACCTTCGAAATTGAAGTTCAGGCAGGGGAAGGTGGTTGATATTCAGTCTGCAAATAACAGTCCAAGGAGGCTCAAATTTAGGCAAGGTAGAATGTTGGGGGAGAACCAAATTGTCAAGGCCAATGCCCGAAGGAGAGGCTTTAAAAGGACAGGTAGAGGTGATGGTGACACAAAGAGTATGGAAGCTGATCCACCAAAAGTTGTTTTGAGGCATCAAGATGTGCAGGGGAAGAAAGATGCTCAGGGTTTGTTTAATAATGTAATAGAAGAAACGGCAAGTAAACTTGTTGAAGCCCGGAAGAGCAAGGTTAAGGCCTTGGTTGGTGCTTTTGAAACTGTGATCTCCCTCCAAGAGAAAAAACCTGCAAACGTTGTTGCTTGAGTTTTAGAGAAAGAAAAAAAAAAATTAACATTC
Organism: Quercus suber; assembly: GCF_002906115.3. Taxonomy (NCBI): domain Eukaryota; kingdom Viridiplantae; phylum Streptophyta; class Magnoliopsida; order Fagales; family Fagaceae; genus Quercus; species Quercus suber. The sequence goes on from NW_027069664.1 coordinate 726,084, forward strand.
TGTAACTTCGTTGTTTTGTAAAGGAATGATAGGAAAATAAATCTAAGCTTGTAATGGAGAAGTGAATTAACAAGCTTATGAAGCTGCAGCAGCATAATAGTAGATTGCTACAATTGACATTACAGGCCTGGGTGTAGAGTTTAATGGAGAGTGTGGAGTGTACTGATCTTAACATGCTTCATATACATATTTCTGAAGGGTATGCTGCTTATTGCTTTCCTTTTGAATTTCATACCTTGTGTGATCGATTTGTACCTTGCGAATAAATCCAGCATATCCTTGACTTCATGTACTTTTACTCTTTGAGTGGGACAAAAAAACTATACAATTGTTCATCATTTAGTTGTATCTTTTTCCTTTTTGTTTAAGAATTGATTGTATATGTGCTTTTCTTAGACTTTTCTTTTCCTTCTTCAAATATGATGAATGGCAGTATTTTAATGTTATTTAATTTGTTCAAGATTGCTTCGTTTTGGTTGGTCATTTCCATTTGTTTGGCAATGGTCTGAATTTGTTCAGGCATCATAGTTTTTGCAAATTTGGTGTCACCTGATGTCAAGGATGCTCTGGGTGAGATGTTGCACTTTCTTGTTCTTGTTCTTCTTCTTTTAATTGGTAAGTTACGCACTTAGTGGATCTTGAACCCATGACGTCATCCTCTACCTTACTTTTACAAAGAGAAGAGGTGACAGTTGACTTAGTAGAGCTCGTTGGCTAGGTTTCCAGGTATGGGGATGCTTTATATATGGAGAAACTTTTCGTGTTCACAATTACTATTTGTTATTTTATTTTTTAAATACATTTCCTACCCATCAGAAAAGGTACAATAAGAAAATGAAAATGCTATTATTGGAAACCTTGTTATTGGACGAGCATGTGGAAATGATCTCAAGCATACTCTTGGATCTCCAGAATATTGTAGTTTAGTTTTCACACTATGAACATGAAAGTCCTGCAGGCATTATTAGTTCAAACTTCAAACTAGTCTTTGCTTGATACTGTTAAATTACCGATTGTTCCAAAAGTTTAAGCTGTTAGAAAATGATGAATTTAATCACTTAACTATAAGTTTAACACTCTCCCTCACTTGTAGGCCTAAACTTCCCCTTAATAAGTGGGGGCCCAATAAGTGGGAATTTAACATTTTAAATGGGAGGTAAAGTAAAACTAGAGATCGAACTCAAGATCTCCTGCTCTAATACCATGTTAAAATCTCAAAGATACAAGAGGTAATTATTTCTCTATGTTGAGTTTATGAGATACAACCCGAAGAATATATAGACTATAGAGCATATACAAGGAATATACATATATTAGGAATATATTAGCACAAGAAAGGCAATGACAAATTAGTGGAGTTTGTCTGCACGTGGGTCACGCTACTTTGATTGATTTCCTCTGTTTAAGTTTTCCATAATAGAGGTGCTTGTTGACTTAGTTTTTGCAATAGCTGTTGGGATTATATTAGGAAATGAGTTTGCTGTCTTGCCCACAAGATCAGCTCTATCATGAATGGAAATACTTTCCTCAACATCCCCCTGCAAGCTAATGGGACATGGCATAACCAGAAGCTTGGACCATAACACTGAGAAGCGTGGAGTAGATAAACCCTTTGTAAAAATATCAGCAACTTGATCATCAGTCGAAATAAAGCGAATCACCATATCTTTATTAACAACTTTTTCATGAATGAAGTAGTAGTCGACCTCGATATGTTTGGTTTTGGCATGGAAAACTGGGTTTGAAGCAAGGGCCAACTAACTAACATTGTCACACCACCAAGTGGGAGGTGAGACCAAAGGGACATGGAGATCCTTGAGGAGCATTCGTATCCAATATAAGTCAGCAGTGGTGATAGCCATGGCTCGATATTCAGCTTCTGTACTTGAACGAGCCACGACGAGTTGCTTTTAGGCACTCCAAAAAACAAGACAAGGGCCAAGAAAGATGCCAAATCCAGTGTTTGATCGTCGGTCATTGGGATTGCCAGCCCAATCAGAGTCATAAAAGGCATGAAGCTTAAGTGAGCTTTTAGGGAAAGACAAGCCATGATCTATGGTCCCTTTTAAGTAGTGCAACACTCATTTGGTAGCAGTCCAGTGATCAAATGTAGGTGAGTGCATAAATTGACATAACTAATTGACTGAGAATGCAATGTCAGGACGTGTAAGAGTGCAATATTGGAGAGCACCAACAATTTGCCTATACTCAGTGCCATTGGGTAAAGGTGCACCATCAAAACGCAAGAGTTTAGAACCAGAGGCATGGGGGGTGGAAGATGGTTTAACACCAACCATACGAGCACGATGGAGGAGCTTTGAAATGTACTTGGATTGCGACAAGTGGAGACCATGGGAATCTCGGACTGCATGAACACCTAAAAAATAAGATAGCTCACCCAAGTCTTTCAATGGAAAGTCAGATTGAAAATGCTTAATCAAGTGCAACATATGTGATGTATGAATGCCAATGACCAATATATCATCAACGTAAATAAGGACATAAATGTGAATAGTAGAATGATGAAAGGTAAACAATGAGGCATCAACCAATGATTCAAGGAACCCCAAATGGATAAAATATTGCCGAAGACGAGTGAACCATGCACAAGGGGCTCTCTTAAGCCCATATAAAGCCTTGTGTAATCAATAGACATGATGAGGAAGCTTAGGATCAACAAATCCCCTTGGTTGTTCCATATATACTTCTTCAAGAAGAGAGCCATGCAAAAAAGCATTTGAGACATTTAACTGGCGAATAGACCAATTAAAATGCACAGCTAGTGGGAGGATAACACGAATTGTGGTGGGTTTGATAACAGGGCTAAATGTCTCAGTGTCATCAACTCCATCCTCTTGATCAAACCCTTTAGCAACAAGTCTCGCCTTATAGTGATCAATTGAACCATCAGCCTTTTGTTTAATACGGAAAACCCATTTATTCCAAATAAATTTTCTGTTGGGTGGTCGAGGACAAAAGGACCAGGTTCCATTACCTAACAAGGCACCAAATTCTACCTCCATGGCTACTCACCATTCACGAAGTTTGAAAGCTTGGTTAAAGGTTGTGGGTTCGATAGGAAGTGAGTTGGCATGAATGGCCTTAAGAGGGTGGCATGTGGAGTAATAGAGCTTATGATTTGGGAAGTTTTTAGGGCAGGAAGCACTAGTCATGGAACGGGTTACCATTCGGGTGGAGGGAATAGGTGGTTGAGAAGTCTCAGGTGAATTAGGGTGGGGAAGGTTGTTAGATGTGGAAAGTAAGGAATTTGGAGAAGGTGATTGAGGTGGAGACAAGTGTTGGTGAGGAGAGGGAGATGGAGAAGATAGTAATGGGGAGTAGGTTGAGGTGTCCATAGGAGATGAGGAGGATTGAGAGTCTAGGGGAAAAAGAGAAATACCTGGATGTGGAGGCATAAGTAGAAGAGGTGATTCATCAAGGCGAGAGTTCCTTGCATGAGGATGGAGAGATGGCACATTCTTGGCAGGAAAATCTTGTTCATTAAACACCACATCGCAAGAGATATAAACTCTATTGGTGGAGGGGTCTAGACATCGAAAGCCATGGTGATTTGAACTATAACCCAAAAAAATACATTTTTTGCTCCTAAAGGTGAGTTTGTGAGGATTGTATGGTCTCATCAGAAGGAAGCATGCACATCCAAAGATAAGCAAGAAATAGTAGTCAGGGGCATGGTTAAAAAATTTAAAATAGGGTGTTTGATTAGACAAAGTGGGAGTGGGTAGGTGATTGATAAGATATTTGGCAGTGAGAAAGGCATCCACCCAATATTTTGTTTGGAGTCCCGAATGTGCAAGTAAGGCCAAACCTGTGTCCATTACATGTCTATGTTTTCTTTTGGCGACACCGTTTTGTTGAGAGGTGTGTGGGCAGGAAATCCGATGTAAAATGCCATTTTGAGCCAAAAAAATTTTAAAGTGAGTGGAGGAATACTTTCCACCACCATCAAATTGTAGGCTCTTAATTTTTGTAGAAAATAAGTTTTCCACCATACATTTAAACTTAATGAAGCAAGTGTAAACATCAGATTTGGATTTCAAACGAAATAACCAAGAAAATCTTGAATAATCATCAATGAAAATTACATAATAGCGACAACCACTAAGAGAGACAACTGGTGACTGCCATACGTCTGAATGCACTAATTGAAGGGGAAGTCTAGACACTCTATCTGAATTGAAAAAAGGAAGATGTTTGCATTTGGCTAGTTGACATGAGTCACAAAAAGTTTGTTTATTATTTGAGTCACTTATTGGAAGCTTATTTTTATGAATGACTTGATGAACTGTAGACATGGTGAGATGGCCTAGCCGTTGGTGCCATACCAAGGTAGAGGTTTGAACTCCAAGGAAGGTAGTGAGACACCAAAATTTATGGAATGAGAGGTGGTGCAAGGGAATGGGATAGAGTCCATCTCTATTGCGCCCGTGCAAGAGAACTCGACCTGTCCGAATTTTCTTCACCAAAAAATAAGTTGCTATTAGTATAAAGAAGCAATCATTTTCTGCATAAAATTTTTGTATGGATAGCAAGTTAACAGGTACATCAAGACAATGAAGTACAGTTTTTAATTGAAAGGTAGAATTTTGAGCAATGAGAGTGGTAGAACCAGTATTAGCTATTGGAAGACTAGAACCATTGCCCACAGCCACGTCGGCACTACCTTGATATGGTTCTCGTGATAGATTGAGGTTCTCCAAATCTGTAGTGATGTGTTGATTGGCTCCACTATCTGCATACCACGGTTGTTCTTCTTCTTTTGCAAACAGAGAGTTGCTTTGAGCAACCATAGCAACCAATTGGGTTGGAGGATGTCAACCTTGGTAAGAGTAGTCCATTCGATGATAACTGTCAAGTACCTGGTGATTTGATTTACCACATATTTGGTAAGGTGACCGAAGGGAGTTGAAGGGTGAGGATGAAGGCTGATTTGGCCTTTACTTTGGAAGATTGGTGTGGTGTGATTTCTGGCTTTGAAATGGCAATTAGTACTTGGATGGGCCATTGGTTTTCTGTGCTCCGTTGAACTTTGGTTTACGATCTCTGTTGTGTTGTTTATTTAAGTACAAAGCAAAGCTATTTGAGTTTGTCGAAGTCATGATGCCTTGATTTATGAGAAGAGTTTCATGATTAAACAACGCAGCTTCGAAGTCAACATATGTCCAGGAGGCTTCTCAGGTTGCAAGGCTAAATGTTGTGATGAAGGCATTGAATGATGGATTTAGACCACTGACTATGTATGAAATTAGATCATCGTCATCCACTGGCTTACTCGTGGCAACAAGTTGATCTGCCCATGACTTAGCCAATTAGAGATACTTCAAGCAAGATCGAGATTCTTGTCGAAGAGTCTGCAATTGGAGTTTTAAGTGAGCAATTCAAGATTTTGATTGGGAAGCATATCTAGTTGCCAAAGAATTCTAGACTTGGCAAGATGTGTTCAGTCCATAAACAGTGGAAAGAACATTAGGAGTAAGAGTTGCAATTATCCAACTCAAGGCAAGTTGGTCCTTTTTGTACAAAAGCACATATTCTGGGTTCTTAACTTGTTTTTCCCTAGCAATTGTGTGCTTGTTAGGACACACCTTTGAGCCATCAACAATGCTCAACAGGTCATAGCTTCACAAGATGGGCAAGAATTGAGAGACCCATTGCAGGTAAGTTGTTCCATCTAATTTTATGGAAATCAAGGGAGTTATATTGGGTGTTTGGAAAAATTTGGAAGAGGGATTTGAGTTTAAGTCGGCCATTGGGAATTTAACATTTTAAATGGGAGGTATAGTAAAGTCAGAGATCGAACTCAGGATCTCCTCAGGATCTCCTGCTCTGATACCATGTTAAATTACCGATTGTCCCAAAAGTTTAAGCTGTTAGGAAATGGTGAATTTAATCACTTAACCATAAGTTTAACCGATACTAACATGTCACAAGCGCTAAGCCCTAAGTTAATATTTTGTTTCTATAGTTGATGTTTCATTTTTTCAATTACATATAATAAGATATATCTGTTTCTTCTCTTCATATGTCAATGATCTTATATTAAAGCCATAGCCATAGTCCATTAGTCCTAAAGAAAATTTACATTCATCATCTCAAAGATTCATCTACTTTAAATGAGGAAACATGCTACTTAAGCAAACACAAAGCATGTCATGCCCAAAAAGAGAACAATGCTATCAAAAAAAAAAAAACTTGAAGTCGAAGAATAGGTAAGGTCAACATTGACGTAGAAGATTCAAGAAAGTTCAAGTAAAGTAATGATGAACCTGACTGAAGAAACTTATCAGGGCTACCAGAATGTGCAAACTGCAAAGTGCTTGTGAAAAGGCTGAACACAATGATGAGGCTTACGAATTATATTGATGTAATGAGACATGATATTAGCCATTGAAATAATATAACTCCTTTGACTACTGTGCCTTTAGCTTCATAATGTTATTAAACAATGCCCGACACCTACATTTGCGTACTAAGAGTATCTTCAGCGAAATCTACAAATTTTTGTACTATTTGGAGAATGAACAGTGACTTTTACCTTTTAGCTACCCATTTTTTCAAACACACTTCCAACAGATTCTCTATCTCATTTAAATATTATTTCTTCATTCATTCTTTATTCTTTCTTTAATCTTCTTTAATCTTTCTTTATTCATTCACAACAAATATATTTCAAATTCCTAACAGCTATATTTTTAAATTTCCTAATAGTAACATTTTCAAATTTTTCAGCAATTATATTTTTTCAATTCCCTTTTTTTAAAGGGCCATTTTTTCAAATTGTAATATTTCTCAATAGTTATATTTTTCAAAAAGACTTGATAAATTTCAAGATTAACATAGATTTGATAAATTTCAAATTACATCGAATTTTACCTATACAAGACTAACATAAACAAAGAGAAAATTCAAAACTATATATTACTAAAAGCTGAAGCGTAGTAATTAATGTTGCTACGCTCCCGTTGAGCCACATCAGCAGCCATGTCATCATCTTTTTTCTTTTCAATTTTTCATATAATTTTTTAACACTTAAAGTGAATTAATAACTCAATTTTATTAAAATCAAAATATCATATTAATCCTATTTTTAATTATTCTTATTTATTATTATACTTTCTTCAACTTTTCTCATTCCATTTTAACTTTTCATATCCCCACTACTCTCTAACTTAATATCACTATTCCCCTACCTCTTTATCTTCTTTTATTTTTGACTCTTCTTATTCTTAACCTCTTGCTATAAATTTGTTGTTCTCTCAATCATTCCTTGCATAATTTTCTGTTTTTCCACACACAAAAAGTTCTCTCGCTCTCTCTCTCTCTCTCTCTCTCTCTCTCTCTCTCTCTCTCTCTCTCTCTCTCTCTCTCTCTCTCTCTCTCTCTCTCTCTCTCTCTCTCTCTCTCTCTCAGTTTTTGGTGTATTTTTAATTTTGAACTTTTGTATTCTTTACAATTCTACTTTGAATTGATATGATTTGGTTTTGTGTTTTCTGCTGTTATCTTTTTAATTCTTATTTGATTGTAAAATATTATCTTATTGTAATATAAAATAGTATATAATCATCATTGCAAGGAAGACATGCATTTTCGATTATTGGTTCAAAACAGGATAGGTAATTCTTTTCATCATTGTCATAAATCAGGTTGACCCCAAACTTCTTCACTTGGAAACCACTGCTTATTATGTATTATTGAATACTCCATTTCATCTCCGGCTTCCAATAGAGTGCAACCATAGATATTCCTAACATGTAAGACAATTCTTTTGTTGATATTACCATGTGATTTTCTTGGTATAATTTTTTAATTCATAGATTATAGTGAATCCATTCATATCATGAAAGCTTCTTGCAAATATCGCACATAAAGACCATCCTCGAATCTTTTGCTTTACTAGCATGTGCACACAAAATATAAAATTGATCCCTCACTCTTGTACTCAAGCCAGTTTGGAAGCTCACCCAAAGGAAGGAAAACACTAAAACTGTCGGTTGCAATCAAATCCTAATAAATTAAATCTTGAGCAACAAATTATTATCCAAATTGAAAGTTTAAAACCCACAATCAAATTAGGAGAGAGAGATGGTGGAGATAGCGAGTCATTATCTCTTTCATTTTATTTTATTCAACATTTAAATTCAGCAACATCCTCCATAATCCCATTTAAATTATTTATATTTTGTCTCATTTAAAAAAAAATTAAACATATAATATTTTACTTCAATTCAATAAATAAAATTGTTCTTATAAAGTCTTCCCATGAAATCTTACAATGGAAAAATGAAATGCAAAACAAATACCAATTTAGAAACACTAAATTAAAAATAATAATAATAATAATAGAATATCAAACCAAACATAACTGAAAAACTAATAGTGATGGCTATACTAATTTAATGGCAGCAAAATGGAATGAAAAAAAAAATTAAACATTATAATGCATATTTAGTACATTAGAATTATTATCAAATTTGGGAAAACAATAGGATGCCAACGAATAAACAAAAAGAGAGAGATTTATAGGTAATATTAAAGTGTAGAGAAAGAAAGAAAAATAAAAGAAATTAAACGTCAATTTGTAACTGTTATTTAGAAAATAAAGAGGCCGACGAGTACATGATGGGAGGAGTTAAAAAAAAAATATATAGATGATCTTACGGAGGACATTAAAAAATTTAGTGTAATAAAATCAATTGTAGCATTTATTTTTACTATGCTCCATTGTAGTCACGCGACCATGTTATTATCCTTTTTCTTTCCAAATTTTCCTATAATTTTTTAAATGTTTAAAGTGAATTAAAAAATCTATTATATTACAATCAAATATCATATTTTTCTTTTTTTAAACTATTCTTCTTATTATTAAATTCTCAGCTTATTTTTACACTTTCTCTAACCTTTCTCATTCCTTTTACTTTTTCATCTCTCCACTACTCTCTACCTTAATATCACTATTCATCTTGCCATTTATCTACATTTATTTTGCCTTTTTTTTATTCCCTCTCCCATTCTATGCATAATTTTCTCTCTCTCTCTCTCTCTCTCTCTCTCTCTCTCTCTCCCCCCCCCCCACATATATATATATATATATATATTTTTTTTTTTTTTTGAGTTTTTGTGGATTTTTTTTCTTGAATCTCTACTTTAGGTTAATGGATTTTTGTATTTTTCAGAATTCTAAGGGGTTGATACATTTATTTTTGTGTTTCAATTTGTTATTATTATTATTTTTTTTTTTTTTGTATTCTTCAGAATAATTTGGTGTTTATTGATATACATTTCATTTTTACTATTTTTATTTTCATCTTATTTTATTCAAAATTTAAATTCAACCATATCCTTCATATTATTAAATTATTTATATTTCCTATCATTTTTTTTTATTTTAAAAAATTAAACATAAAATATTTTACTTAAATTCAGATAAATAAAAATTGTTCTCATAAAGTCTTCCCATGAAATGCTACAATGCATCAATAGAAGAATGGAATACAAAACACATGTTATTCTAGAAACAATAAATTTATAATAATAATAATAATAATAATAACAACAACAATAGAATATCATACCAAACATATCATAAACAAACTAATAGTTATGGATACACTAAGTTAATGGCAGTAAATTGGAATGAAAAAAATAAAATAAAAATAAACGTTACAATGCATATTTAGTACATTAGAATTATCATCAAGAAATCAAACATCAATTAGTAACCATTATTTGGAAAACAAAGAGCTTGATAGAAGGAGTAAAAAATTAATTAAAGATGATCTTACGAATGTCAATAAAATCAATTGTTACATTCACTTAATTAAATCATATAATTAAATACAATCATATAAAATTTAAATTTAAAACTAATCAAACTCTAATATGGAAAACCATATTTCTTATCAAAACTAAAAAGAAGATATTCTTCAATAATAATAGAAATATATAAAGAAATAAAGATGGAAATTTTCAAAATCCCATTTTTCACATTTCATTTAACATTATTGAGGCAACATTAAGACAAGATATAAGAATTTTAGTTTTTAACTTCCATAGAATCAAATGTTTCCCACATTATTTCAACCTTATGGAAAATAGAGTTTACATGTAGCATGCAAAATGTGTACAATTGACTTAGAGATGTACAAATTAGTCAACCCACTATGGTAGAATTAAGGTTTCAAAATTTAAATAAAACAATTCTACAATAATAAAATAATTATTTTGCGATGAACATGATTATGAAATGCATTTCTCTTCATTAAGTTAGTTCAAATTACAAAATAATGATAACAATGAGACCTCCCATAAAAAAATAATCACGCGCAATGCGCGGGTCCGCGACTAGTTACAATAAAGACTAAAGACATAAAAATTAATGCGAGCATAAAACTTAAAATTAGATGATCCTACAACTCGCCATATCGTTGCCATAAGTGCTCAACGAGATCCAACTGGAGTTTAGAATGAGTTTCTCTATTTCTAATTTTTTTCATGGGTTGCAATGAATGCTGCAAATTGACTAAATTCTTCTGTAGGCTTGTGGGACACTGTTGTAGTGATGCTTTTAGGCACTTGTTCATAATCAAGGTCTTCTGCTCCATTGGCATCACGTTCATCTTCAATTATCATGTTATGCAATATTATGCATGCCTTCATAATGTAATCAAGAGCCGCTGTTCTCCAAAGACATGTAGGCCCATGAATAATTGCAAATCGTGCTTGAAGCACTCCAAATGCACGCTCTACATCCTTCCTTGTTGACTATTGAGTTGTAGCAAAAAGACTGTTCTTTCTACCTTGTGGATATAGGATTGTCTTCACAAAAGTGAACCATGAAAGATATATACCATCAGCAAGATAGTATCACATTGTATAATCATGACCATTGATTGAGTAATTCATCGAAGGTTCATGGTCTTGAGTGACCTTGGTAAATATAAAAGAATGGTCTAGCACGTTGATGTCATTATGAGACCCAAGTAACCCAAAAAAATGCATGCCATATCTAAAGATCATATGATGCTACTGCTTCTAAAATAATTGTTGGCTAACGACTATGACCAGTATACTGACCTTTCCACCCTGATGGGCAATTCTTTCATTTCCAGTGCATGCAATCAATGCTCCCTAGCATCCCTGGAAATCCACGACTTTTACCAACTCTTAGCAACCTAGCAATGTCATTGTTATTTGGTGACCTCAAGTACTCTGTAGAATAAATATCAACTATGGCTTCAAAAAAAAATTTGAGACTCTCTATTGCAGTGCTTTCTCCAATTCTCACATATTCATCTGTAAAATCCGTCGCTACTCCATACACAAGCATCCTTAGTGCGACAGTCATCTTCTGAAGGGAAGACAAACCAAGCACTCCGATAGCATTTCTTTTTTGAACAAAATATTCATCTTTCTCTTCTAGATTAGATTTAATACGTAAAAAAAGAGAACGACTCATTTGAAACCTCCTTCAAAATATGCTAAGAGGATATACTGGTGATTCTGCAAAATAGTCTTAAAAAAGTCTTTGGTGGTCTTGCCCATGATCACGTTGGATGAACCTATGGCCTGGAATAGAACCACGATGTGATGTTGACGCCCTCTCTCTTTCTAGTGATTCTTCTTCCAATGCAAGAAGCGCAATTATCTCAAAATCATCATTAGAATCCGAGTCATTTAGAAGCATATTACGTGCATAATTTGTATTACGACCCATGGAACAAATTTCCCAAGTTGCTGCCACAAAAAAAAAACACACGATTATTGCAGCATGTGTGAACAATTCTCATATTGATACTATAAGAAACCCCTCAGACATATTTCACATATTGATACAACATATCTGATGAAGTGAACTTGTAAAGCCTAGTATTCAAAGGAAAGGAAACAAAGAAAATTTAGATGCAACCTTTTATACCTGAATAACATTTAATGTAATCCAGCAAATGATTTCTATTTTTTTTTTTTTGGATAAGTAACAACAAATGATTTCTATTTCTTGCGTCAAAGGTACTTAATGACCATAAGGTAAGCAAATCATAGATTAAGGGAGCAACAAGACAGATGCTGATTCCCCACCCCCACCCCACTTCCGGGGGCCATCCTTCAGGTGGGAAAATACAATAACTAATATTATTTCAAGAATATGCCTTTTTTTTTTTGGACGAAAAAGATAGAAGAATATGCCATTTTACAATGGTTGATTTCTAATTGATGCATCTATGCAGCCAAGTTAAGTGCTCTTGTAAGCTTGGGACTTTAAAGAACACTTTACAAAGTTTCATTTCCTGCTGAATTTCAACCTCATCAGGAATAGAGCAATGGGAACTTTTTCTATATATTCCTACACACATACCTAAGCAACTAATACCTCATTTAGCAAGACCCAAAAAAATGGTACCAATCATAGCCATTTAATGCACAAAGTAATGCAAAGCATCAACTAACATTCATATTGGTGAGAATATACACAAAAAAAAAAAAAAAAAAAAATCCACCTCAATAGCAGCATCCAGTTGCAGAAGTACAGGAATTGGTGAACTGAGAGTAGGTGTAATAACTCCTGCTTATTCATAAGCCTTATGGTCCAAAACCTCCAACTTAAAAATAAGAAACTCTAACCTGCAATTACAAATGCACCTCAATGATTACATTATGACTAAAATTTGTGCACAGAAACACACATATTCACGCATTATCAATGACAATCACATTCAGAAACAAAAATTCACAGAATCATATGGAAATTATGACAATGCTCTTTAAAAAGAACAAAAAAAAGAATTCCCAGAAAACATTTTCCAAAAAACCATTCCAACCATATAGATATCAAAAACCCACCAAGCAAAAATGACAAACATGCAAAACCCAATATGAATTCAGCGATCAAACATCATGGCCATTACCAAGAATTCTTTAAAGTCAACGCAGTAGAGAACATAGCCACAACTAGCAGAGAATTCTTTTGATTAGAGCTTGAAACCCATCACAATTTCAACTACCAAAAAAAAAAAAAAAACCCAGAATTTAGATTCTCAATATTTCCACACCAAAAAAGCTCTCTAGGCTTGGAGAGCTATTGTAGCAAATCAAAAAAAAAAAAAAAATTTTGAAGTAGAGAGGTTGTTGGAGGTTTTTTTTTTTTTGGTGTGTTGCTCTCCAAATTAGGCTTTAGAGAGCCTATTGGAGATGCTCTAAGTCATCCATAAGACAAACAAATAACTAAGTCCAAGTGATCCTATTTTATACTCTTCAATTAAAATAATCCCACAATCTCTAACAATCTATTTATGAATTGACTTGTTACGAGAGTAACCTTCTTCGTTTAAATTTGTCATTTACGGTGAGGGGTGGTTACATATATCAATGCACCATATATCCTCTCCTATTTTAGATGAAAGAAAATATTTGACTTTTTCTGTCCTTCGTTTTGGAAGACACATTTTGTGAGGGGTAACGTATTATGTATAAAAGTAATAATTCTTACACACATGTTTTTAACTAAAATCATGACTTGAAGTCATGATTTCACAAACTCTTCTCTCTCTCTCTCTCTCTCAAAAAGAGTATAACTTGATAGTTTCAATGTTTCATTGAATTCTCTCTCTCTCTCTCTCTCTCTCTCTCTCTCTNCCCCAAAAAAAAAAAAAAACAAAAAAAAAAAAAAAACAAAACAGAGACAAATATTACTGATAAACAATAAAAAAACAATAGTTAAAGATCAAACAATGAAATAATATTTAATAGAGAAAGATCAAGAACAGAGTGAAAGACAGACAAAGAGAAAAAGAACCAAAAACTCAAAACCTAAACCCAGATAGTGGTGAAGAACAATAGAAAATCATTCAAAACTACCATTGTGGGTACTGATTTCAAAAACCCAGTATATGTGAAAGACACGGTGCGAGTTTTTTTGGGTTGCGATTTTCAGGTTGAATGGAATTCTCAGAATTGCGGCTCGAGCCGTTTTTCCTCAAACCTAGTGGGGCAGACCACAATCCAGTTCAACGGAGCGGTGGGTAGAGAGCGTTAGCATTCGTTGGGCTCCGGATTTGGAAGGTGACGGGCAAAGGGGGAGAGAGAGGAAAGGAGGAAAGGCGAGGCACAGGGCGAAGCTAGGGGGGGAAGGAAAAGAAAAAGACAGCTAAAGGAGTGAGAGGGGGGGCATTTTTTTTGGGTGGAAGAAAAAAACTCTCTCTCTCTCTCTCTCTCCTCTCTCTCTCTCTCTCTCTCTCAAAGAGTATAACTTGATAGTTTCAATGTTTCATTGAACTAAAGGCCCAAATGTTCCAATGGACTTTTAAATCACTTTTGTTGTGCAGAATTTAGGATTTAGCCCATAAATGATAGAAATTCAACACCAATATCTATATAATATCTAAAAATTGAAATAGAAAATTTCATGTTACTACGCTCCTGTTGAGCCACATCATCAGCCACTTCACCATTTTTTTTGTTGATTTGTTCCTATAATTTTTTTTTGACAATATTAAATATATTAACTGATTGACTTTAGGATGGATTTTTTTCCTAATAATATCTTGAATGATTTTAACTTTACATATATGTTGCTTTTACACATTCATATACTTTAATTTATAAAGAACTTCTTTCACACTTTTCTTTTGATCCATTTGGTCTACTCAGTCCATTTAGGTCCATTCTGTTTATTTTCATCTAGTTCAGTCCTATTTGGCCCATTTGGTCTAATTTGGTTCACTTCAATCCAATTTTGTCCATTTCAGTGTAATTACTTAAAAAATGGGAACAAATAGGTTTGGGTTGATAGTACCTATTCTAAATTTGAATTTTCTAAAAAATATAAATGACAAAAAGTAGCATTATTATTTTAATTGTTTAATCTAATGATTTGTGGTACTAGTTTCACCTCGCTGACTGCCCCAATCAACCAAGTCTTGATGTAAATTAAGGACGAAGGAGCCTTGACCTTTCCCGGCAAGCTAAAGGGAGATCCTAATAAGAGGTCTAGAGACAAGTATTGCTGCTTCCACCATGATCACAGCCATGACATAGCTAAATGCTACGACTTGAAGCAACAGATTGAAGCCCTTATCCGACAAGGAAAGCTGCAAAGGTTTGTCAGCAAGGAGAGGATGGACCCACCACAAGAGCAGGCCCCTCAACGGGAGAATAAGTGCCCCAGGCCGCCCATAGGAGATATAAGAATGATTGTAGGGGGCACGACGGTTACTAGGTCATCCAAAAAGGCCCGCAAGACTTACCTCAAGATGGTTCAGAACGTCCAGCTGACAGGTTCCGTACCGAAAATGGCATGGATAGACAACCCCGTCATCGAGTTCTCGGAAGAAGATGCCTGACGTCTCCACCATCCACATAACAATGCATTGGTTGTTAGCATACGAGTAGGAGATTACAACACGCACCGGGTTCTGGTTGACAATGGCAGCTCGGCTGACATCCTTTACTACCTAGCATTCCAATAGATGAGGATTGATAAAGAGCGACTAGTTCCAACAAACACTCCGCTCGTTGGTTTTGGAGGAACAAGGGTGTTCCCTCTTGGTGCAGTCACATTATCCGTAACGGTGGGCGACTACCCCCAGCAAATCAGACGTAACATTCCATGTGGTTGACTACTTGTCTGCTTACAATGCCATCTTGGGACGACCTACCCTCAATTTATGAAAGGATGTAACCTCGACCTACCACCTAATGATCAAGTTCCCAACAGATTATAGGGTAGAGGAGCTGTGCAGAAATCAGGTGGCTGTGCGCGAATGCTACATAGCGATGATGGAGATGGATGACCACCTCCAAGCCATGAACATTGAAGAACGCCGGATGGTGATAGAGCTCGTTGAAAGGCTTGAAGAGATACTTCTTGACGACTCAAAGAATGATCGAACGAAAGGATTGATACCCTTGCCAGCCTTACAGTCCGCCAAGCACTAACAACGTTTCTTAAAGATAACGGGATGTCTTTGCTTAGAGCCATGAAGACATGCCGGAATGGACCCTTCGGTC